>NC_059199.1:23502588-23511937 GCF_020615455.1 Coregonus clupeaformis | reverse complement strand
AGAAGGTCATGTGGTGTGATGAGACAAAAATAGAGCTTTTTGGTCTAAACTCCACTCGCCGTGTTTGGAGGAAGAAGAAGAATGAGTACAACCCCAAGAACACCATCCCAACCGTGAAGCATGGAGGTGGAAACATCATTCTTTGGGGATGCTTTTCTGCAAAGGGGACAGGGACGACTGCACCGTATTGAGGGGAGGATGGATGGGGCCATGTATCGCGAGATCTTGGCCAACAACCTCCTTCCCTTAGTAAGAGCATTGAAGATGGGTCGTGGCTGGGTCTTCCAGCATGACAACGACCCGAAACACACAGCCAGGGCAACTAAGGAGTGGCTCCGTAGAAGCATCTCAAGGTCCTGGAGTGGCCTAGCCAGTCTCCAGACCTGAACCCAATAGAAAATCTTTGGAGGGAGCTGAAAGTCCGTATTGCCCAGCGACAGCCCTGAAACCTGAAGGATCTGGAGAAGGTCTGTATGGAGGAGTGGGCCAAAATCCCTGCTGCAGTGTGTGCAAACCTGGTCAAGACCTACAGGAAACGTATGATCTCTGTAATTGCAAACAAAGGTTTCTGTACCAAATATTAAGTTCTGCTTTTCTGATGTATCAAATACTTATGTCATGCAATAAAATGCAAATTAATTACTTAAAAAATCATACAATGTGATTTTCTGGATTTTTGTTTTAGATTCCGTCTCTCACAGTTGAAGTGTACCCATGATAAAAATTACAGACCTGTACATGCTTTGTAAGTAGGAAAACCTGCAAAATCGGCAGTGTATCAAATACTTGTTCTCCCCACTGTAGGTCTCCTAATGCTCTCACTGTAAGGGACTCAAGTTATATGACCTGAGAAGAACCCCAAGGAGAGGAAGAGGGAGAGAGAGAGAAAGAGAGAGAAATAGAGAGAGAGAGAGAGAGAGAGAAGAGAGAGAGAGAGAGAGAGAGAGAGAGAGAGAGAGAGAGAGAGAGAGAGAGAGAGAGATAATATGAAGAAGGGCAGTTTAGAACTCCTGTGGGGCGTCATATGAGAGGTACAGGAGAAGAGAAAGAAAGAGGGAGAGAGAAGGATAGAAAGCGTAGGTAGCCCACTTCCATCCACCCACACAAAAAAGTGAAAACAGAGAACACAAATCAGAACAGAGAGAGAAGGGGAGAGCGAGAGAGAAAGGGGGAGAGAGAGAGAAGGAGCGAGGGAATAGATAGAAACATCTGCGTCTTGCATCCTCCAGACCTAAGGCATGTTCCCCTGACTGAGAGAGTGCAGCATCACCTAGAGAGATTAAATACCGGATCCCACACACATACACACACACACAAGGGTCCACAGAATACTGCCTGCTACCTACGCTTTGGCTGTTGCATTTCAAAACAGTTTTTTTTTAACAGTTTCTTTACCACTTTGAACATTCAGATATTCATGTTTTTAGGAAGTCACCGCTAAGAACTGAACTTTCCTAAAGAGCTGTTCCGAGCACATAAATGTCTTCTCATTTGTTTAACCCCAGGGAGCATAAATTAACCCTCAATAAAACCTGCGACTATCTCAACCATCTAAGGTAATTTAGACGTAGGTAAGTATTACCTCTGGCGCTTTTTACCCTTCACTGAAATATACACACACACACACACACACACACGCGCGCGCGCACACACACGCACACACACACATGCCATTGGGCACCTACATGTTTATATTGCATTCCACCCCCTTGGGCCATGCATATCCACACAGGGAGGAGAAGAGGGTGAGGAGAGGGTGAGGAGAGGGTGGGGGTAGGAAACACAAATCAAAAAGTGATCAGATGCCTCACTTAGTGGAGGAATGTTCTACACTCTTAGAACAAAGGGTTCCAAAAGAGTTCTTTGGCTGTCCCCATATGAGAACCCTTTTTGGTTCCAGGAAGAACCCTTTGGGTTCTACCTGGAACCAAAAAGGTATCTACCTGCAACCAAAAAGGGTTATTCAAAAGGGTTCTCCTATGGGGGTCAGCCGAAGAACCCTTTAAGGTTCTAGACAGCACTTTTTTTTTTTAAGTGTAGAGGTGACACCTGCGGAGAGGAAGAGATCCCGACATGTTCTGCCAAGCAGCGAATTCCACCCATGAGGGAGGCAGGGAGGGATAAGATGTAGGGATGAAAGAAAGAAAGGAGGAGGGAGGATGAGATAAAGGACAAACATTCAGATAAAGGGTAGAAGAGGGCTAGACATGCCCGTGCGCACCCACAAACACACTCCCTGTGACTCCCTGTGTCTTTAGCAAGACACAGAATATACACATCTGCCTAATGGAACTATTTCCCAGACACAAACTCTAAACAACTTTATCCATATCATCTGAGTAATTTATTTCCTAACAACACTGCCTAACAACATGACGGATGGAAGTGTAAACAGATCAATGGAAATCTAAACTCCCAATTCAAAGGAATTACAACTGTTAAGGTTTTATTGAAGCCTTTATAAACCCTTTATTAGACCTTCATAGATGCTTCACGAGTCATTCATAACCAAATGTCATACTATAGGTTGTTAGTGCCACTTGCACAGTAAGGACCCAACAAGTAAAAGTGACAAAGCCAAACGTGACTTCCACAGATAGATAAGCCTAATGTTGATATGCTCTATCAGTGTTGATGTGGCTATGAGGTGTCTCAGATATCTCCAATCTATTTGAAGAGAACTGGGAAGAAAGCCAGACAGATGTTATCTGACAAAATCACCATTCTATTTGTCTCCTTTAGAAAACTGTCACTACTAAATATCTTTCTATGACATTATGACCAGCGCAGGGATAAACTCTCGTTTTCACTCAAACTCCCTAGATGCCACTTTCTGCAGTTTTTTATTTTTTCCCCTTTCCTCCTGTCATGTAAACCTAGGCCTAATCTCACCCTCCTCCACCGCTCCTCTCCTTTCTTCATGGGTGTGTGAAGAACAGTCTTTGCCAACAGCTGTGTCGGACATTAGTCCAGTACTTCCTCCGTGGAGTGTTCAGAGACTGATGTGATGTTCTGTTTACAGACTGAAGAATTTTGTACCCAGCTATCAAACTGCTCATTTAGGGGCAAATCCAAACGTCCACTCAAATTGAATTTGTGCCTCTCAAAGTCTGATTTGGCTCATTTGAATAGAAGTGTGTGACTGTGTGAAGATACTGTGACCCTGTGTGAGTGTGTCAGTGTTATATCCAAACCCTGTGGATAGGGGTGTGATAAAGACATGATATCTGTCTGCAGTAGCAGGGAGAGTGACGGACGGATAGGGGAAAGGGATGAGAGGAGAGAGAGGAGCAACACTGGATATATACAGTTTGCAGTCAGAGGTTTACATACACCTTAGCCAGATACATTTAAACTCAGTTTTTCACAATTCCTGACATTTAATCCTAGTAAAAATTCCCTGTCTGTCACGGTTTCGGCCGAGGCTGCTCCTCCTCCTTGTTCGGGCAGGCTTCGGCGGTCGTCGTCTCCGGAGTACTAGCTGCCACCGTTCTATGTTTCATGTTCGTTTGGTTTTGTCTGTTTGTAACACCTGTCCCTTGTTTGTGTTGGATTGTGTTCCCTATTTAGTTTCGTTTATTCGGGTCAGGTGTTATGTGTGATTGTTATTGTCAGCTTGCCTCCGAGGAGTTTTCTCTCTCGTTTATTGTTATTTCGAGAGTTCGCACTGCGTGCGCTTTTTCTTGTTTTCCGCACTGTGTGTTGTGCGTAATTGTTTGTGCCGCCCGGTTGGGTTGGCGACTCATTCCTGTTTTGGAAAGTACTAAAGTCTGTTGAAGAACATCCTTGTCCCTGCGCTTGATTCCCTTCACTACATCCACACGCAACACTCTGACACTGTCTTAGGTCAGTTAGGATCACCACTTTATTTTAAGAATGTGAAATGTCAGAATAATAGTAGAGAGAATGATTTACTTCAGCTTTTATTACTATCATCACATTCCCAGTGGGTCAGAAGTTTACATACACTCAATTAGTATTTGGTAGCATTGCCTTTAAATTGTTTAACTTGGGTCAAATGTTTAGGGTAGCCTTCCACGAGCTTCCCACAATAAGTTGGGTGAATTTTGGCCCATTCCTCCTGACAGAGCTGGTGTAACTGAGTCAGGACTGTAGGCCTCCATGCTCGCACACGCTTTTTCAGTTCTGCCCACAAATGTTCTATAGGATTGAGGTCAGGGCTTTGTGATGGCCACTCCAATACCTTGACTTTGTTGTCCTTAAGCCATTTTGCCACAACTTTGGAAGTATCCTTGGGGTCATTGTCCATTTGGAAGACCCATTTGCGACCAAGCTTTAACTTCCTGACTGATGTCTTGAGATGTTGCTTCAATATATCCACATAATTTTCATGATGCCATCTATTTTGTGAAGTGCACCAGTCCCTCCTGCAGCAAAGCACCCCCACAGCATGATGCTGCCACCCCCGTGCTTCACGGTTGGGATGGTGTTCTTCGACTTGCAAGTTACCCCTTTTTCCTCCAAACATAACAATGGTCATTATGGCCAAACAGTTCTATTTTTGTTTCATCAGACCAGAGGACATTTCTCCAAAAAGTACGATCTTTGTCCCCATGTGCAGTTGCAAACCGTAGTCTGGCTTTTTTTATGGCGGTTTTGGAGCAGTGGCTTCTTCCTTGCTGTGCGGCCTTTCAGGTTATGTGGATATAGGCCTCGTTTTACTGTGGATATAAATACTTGTACCTGTTTCCTCCAGCATCTTCACAAGGTCCTTTGCTGTTGTTCTGGGATTGATTTGCACTTTTCGCACCAAAGTACGTTCATCTCTAGGAGACAGAACCGCTCCTTCCTGAGCGGTATGACGGCTGCGTGGTCCCATGGTGTTTATACTTGCGTACTATTGTTTATACAGATGAACGTGGTACCTTCAGGCATTTGGAAATTGCTCCCAAGGATGAACCAGACTTGTGGAGGTCTACAATATTTTTTTTTGAGGTCTTGGCTGATTTCTTTTGATTTTCCCATGATGTCAAGCAAAGAGGCACTGAGTTTGAAGGTAGGCCTTGAAATACATCCACAGGTACACCTCCAATTGACTCAAATGATGTCAATTAGCCTATCAGAAGCTTCTAAAGCCATGACATCATTTTCTGGAATTGTCCAAGCTGTTTAAAGGCACAGTCAACTTAGTGTATGTAAACTTCTGACCCACTGGAATTGTGATACAGTGAATTATAAGTGAAATAATCTGTCTGTAAACAATTGTTGGAAAAATTACTTGTGTCATGTACAAAGTAGATGTCCTAACTGACTTGCCAAAACTGTAGTTTGTTAACAAGACATTTGTGGAGTGGTTGGAACACAAGTTTTAATAACTCCAACCTAAGTGTATGTAAACTTTGCAGGGGAGGGGAGAGAAGAGGAGAGAAAGAAAGAGAGAGAGTGGGAGAGAGAGCGAGAGAGAGACTCCCTACACGCTCCACCACCTCTCTCTGAGATACAGTAGGGTTGGGAACCGCTCTGCTATCTCTGGCTTATCTGGTTAACCACAGAAACCCCTCTAACCACACACACACACACACACAGGATCTCTGGACCTCTTCCAGACCATAACTACCAGAAAACTGTGGAGACGCCCACTGTCTCACTATTTAGAGGACCACCCAATGAATTAATCCGTCACTCACTCAGGCCACAGTCCCCAGGACAACAAAGAAGTAGGAAGTTGGACTAATGGATTGACTTACGCTTGATAAGCTGACCGCCATTGAGGGTGGTGATACAACAGACAGGTCACCTGTGATACAAGTCAGTATTCGACATCCATCCATGTCTGAGGACGTAGGGAGATTACGTGGAAACCGGCCACTAGGGGCAACAGTGAGCGCTGTTACCTTCAAGTAGGTTTCAGTTTTACTAGGGTGTTGGGACGGGAATGGCGGATGGGCGTAAGCATCTACCTCTGATTCCAGATGTTGCAAGTTCTAATCCAGTGATAGAAAGTTGTTTTTGAGATTGTTGTTTTAAGCCTATCCCAAGCCCTTACCTTAATCATTCGGAGTTAATGCCTAACCTTAAGATTTCTGAGTTAATGCCTAAACTTAACCCTGACCTTAACTAAGATTACTTAGTTGACAATAAGGGATATATGAGGGACCTTTCTAATAATTAATCATCATTAACTAACCACAATCATAATAATTCTCAAGTGGAACCACAAGACATTGACCACATGCACTTGGAAAAAGCCCTTTCAGCTGCTTGTAGTGCCACACACACACAATCCATGTATTAAGCCTTTCAACCTCTTAAGAGATATGATCTGTACACAGCCTGCGATAACCTTTTATGACATCATCTTAATGCACAGGCTATAAGGTTAACCCTTTTCACACATGACCTGACCTCATGAGTTGTAATCTCGGTATGAGTCCATAAAGTTTGTTTTCTTTTTTTTAGAATAGTTCCGAAGGCCATTGCATGATGACCCGTAATATACAAAGAGACTAGAGGCTAACTGCAAGTGGGTACAAGTTGCAATAACATGAATACTGTGGTATATTAGTGCAGGTAATACAATAAAAAGAAAGTATCTCGCAAACAACATGTTTTTTCTTTAGAATAGACCGTTTCGATCCTGCAGGGTGTAGTTAGGCTAAATACACTTGCATGATGAGGAAGCCTGCTTGGGACCGGTAGACTTGGTTAGTTCATAGAGCAACCATCACCTAGGCTTTAACTCATGAGGTCAATTCTCCCTTAGCTACAATGGTTTATTGGAATGTGTGTGTCTCAGTCTTAGTACAAAGACTAGAGCATCAAGAGTTCATTTTGTAATCAAACCTTCATAGAAAGTTGCTTGTAAATTCTGCATGTGTTGATGAATTACCAGTAAATCAGATTAATTAATTAATTTCTAAGAAAGTGTAAACATTTACTTTAAAACGAGCCTATAATCATTATATCAGCTATAATCATCATTAAATCGTGATAACATTACCATTAAAATTTGGCAGCACAAAAATCAAGGGAATATGGCAATGCTGATGGCTACATACTATTGTTGAGAGTATGGCAGTAAGTACAAACTTCACATCGGAGTGTTATTGAGCACAATTTAAAACAATTACATATTTTACAGAATTAATACAATTACATGTAGGCCTACACCATACAGTGAAGGAATTGCTCCCAAGTGTGGCTAGAGTCACGGGTAGCCTTAATGAGTTGTTGAATATCCATAAGGGGCGGGGTTTGGATCTCTCACAAATTTGAGCGGGCCTACTAAAAATGCAGTGATCTATTCCGTTCCAATTCTGCCTGTACAGACAGCATAAAAAGTATTCAATAAATAATATTGCTGTAACTCATTAATGGGGATAAATTATGTACGTTTTAACTCTGTAAATTATTGTAAAATGACAATTATAACAATAGTAACAATTCCATCTCTACTGTCACTGTGTGTGATGTTGAAATAAAGAATACTTCCAAATGCGTAAAACTCAAATTATGCATGAAAAGTCAGTCAGCAATTTGACTGGTGGGCTCTTGTAACCAGCGTTCAAAAGTATACAGACTGTGTTCAATAAACACAAGACAAATATTTAAATTCCCCCAAAAGAGGATGGGTGATTCTCTGAGAAGGCATTCCCCAATGAATCCTGCATAAACCAGGCACACTGTGCCATGTCATAGACAAGACTACAGTGTGCGTGAATATGTTGTGAATTATTTAAAATAAGTGGCTCACTCAAAAAACGGTCTTCCAATGTCTCTATATATATTTTAAATACATGTACAAGATGCAATCGCCTCATATAAACATTTGGAATAGCCTACATTTAGCCCGGGGATACAGAATGTATGTACTCAGCGAGCTCTCCGCAATAGAGCAGTGCATGTCAGGTAGTCTACACCGAGCCTGGTCTTGCAAGCTATTGTTTGCAACAATGTTGCCCTAAATTATACATCTCAGGCTTGCAATTCCGCGATTGAAAAAAAGCAACTTCAAGGCTGTAGCCGCATAATTTGTTTGAAGATTATTATACATGCGCACACTTGATTCGAGAGAGCCACTAGAAGTTGAGGAAACACATCGCACTTACCCCGTGTGTCGCTTCTACTGCCCAGCTGACAGCGAGTACACAAATCCTATAAAATAAATAAACAATTATATTATATATCCGTCTGGCTTTTCAAATAATACAATTTGTAAGAAAGTATTCGCTCTATATAGTTGGCTATACAGAACAGCTGATAAGCAATGTCAAACTATACCACTATGGCAACATCCATTTTGAGCTAAAATAAACACACCAGAACTTCATTTTGAATCCCGACTGGAAGAGAAAACTCAGGTAGTTTTCCCAGTAGTGCTCTCCCAGTCCCGTCTTCACTCCAAGCCGCTAAAAGTGTCTAGACGAGCTCATTGAAGAATCCAAAAAGCGTCTCTCTTTCAGAAACACGAGAAGCAAGAAGAGCGAGAGATAAAGCAGTGCAATTTCAAAAAGGGGGAAGAATCACGCACCAAATGGTTATTTTCGTTAGCACTAGTTCAAATCGTTAGGTTATTTCGTCGCTTTGCGCTATAAAGAATAAGGAAAGTTAAAACTCACCAAAGTTCAGTTGTGAAAACGTTCGTCCCCTGCCGGACTTGTTTCACGCACCGCAACTACTTGGCAGTGCATGAGCGCAGAGAAGAGGGGTGGGGCTTAGACATGTCACTCATATTCCATAGCCTACCTTTTTTCATTTACATTTACGTCTTTACCCACTTCTTACCACTTTTACGCACAAATTAGAAAGCACTATTAGCTTACACTATCACTACTCAAATAAAGTGATAACAAGTAAATTAAATGTTATTTTGATATTTCAATTCGATTGAACAGGAGATCAAATACACATTTCGTGTGACAGGCTATGAATGATGAACAGTGAATGCTGAAAACACTTGTGATACCTTGAGTTGATATATTGGGTTTGGTTGCTTTTATAGGCCTAAAGATGTTAAAACTGTGCTATTCAACTGCAAAAGAGCAGAAAAATGAATTGATAACTGATCACTCATCAAGAAAGGGTGATCTTTGTGGAATGTTCTACATAATCCCCTACATCCCTGACTTTTCCAAAAACGTATTTTCCCTAAATCAGTATGGTAATGACATGCAACATGTTAGGATGACATTTTGAAATGTCAAATAAATGTTTTAGCTTATGGAAAAACGTATTCTTGAACACAAGACCTGTTGAAGCAAGTGTCAGGGGCATGCGCATTGATCCAAAGTAGATCCGGCTGTAGCAGGTTCGCAAGTCGAGAGAGAAAAAGTTAGTCAGGATTTGCAGAAGGGAACGGTCCCACGACTGGAAAGCTTGGAGTCGCCAC
>NC_059199.1:23335088-23497588 GCF_020615455.1 Coregonus clupeaformis | reverse complement strand
CTGTATCGGCTGGGAAGTATGTGGACGCCTTAATACCCCCTCTTTCTCTTTCTGAGACCTCCTTCTCCTCCTCTCTCTCTCACTTCAATTTTCTCTTTCATGTTCTGCCTAACATTCTCCCCATTTTCTCTCTTTCCCTTTCTCCCCCTCACTCCCTTTCCCTCTCACTTTCCATCCTCCCTGGACCAACATCTGCCTGTCATCCACAACCCCCCTTTCTCTTGGAGAGCAGTGTAAACAGGTTATTTTTTTAGCGATTGTTATTTACAGTACTTCAGTCTTTCTGTGTTTTGTCGAAGGCTTTAGAGGTGGCCGCACGCACGCACGCATGCACACACACACACACACATACACACAAGGGCACACAAGAACAAGAAGCCGACCTCTGTGCTGTCTTGGCCTCTTGCAGATGCCTCGCCCGGAGGTTGAATCCTGAATCTCAGCCTCCATCTTTGTGACTTTCTGGAGCTGATAGAGAAAGGAAGGCTCATTTTAGGAAAAGGATCAGGACCCATATGCTATTGAGCCTGATCTTGTACAACAGAAAGGTGTTTTTTCAGTTAGGCAACATTTGCCCTGTTTGGTGGATGTAGGTCGCAGGTGATACCTTTTGGGTGTCAGCTGAAAACGTGATGCTGGCTAGACACATTATGCAATATTTGTTAACTTGATGTGTCACAAGATAACTGTTAAAGCTCTAGATGTGTCACAGAGCAACAAAGAAGGAAACCACTATTGTCACACATCAGCTGAGTCCCAGCCTTATCTGCCTCCCCTATCTCTGCCAGACAGAGTACAGTAAGTGTCTACTCCACCAAAAGCTTGAAAGGAGTCCCCTGATTTCTTATCTTGGATCGTTGCAGCCGACGCTTCTGTTATCAACCATACTTCTATTCACTGCATGTGTCCCCACCCATCGTCCCAGCCCCTGAGGTAACCATAGCCTTGCCCCAACCCCCAGCTACTAACCTCTATCCCCAGTCCAGTCCATCCCTAGTCCCAGCCTAAACCCAAACCCTCAGCCCCTATCCACAGCTCCAGCTCCAGCTCATCCAAATAGCCCCTGTCTCTGTGTCTGTTCCCCAGACATGGTGGTGGGATGATGGCGTTTTCACCTCTCTTCTTCCAAGCCCTGCATTGGCCGCTCGAGACCCAGCCCCAGCCCCAGCCCCTATCCTAACCCAAACCACCAGACCCAGACCCTGTACTAACCCAAACCCCCCAGCCTCCAAGCCCCTAGCCCCCAGCCCATGCCCATGCCCATCCTCTATCCCCAGCCCCAGAGACTAGTGTCTCTGTCCCAGGCATGATGATGGATATATGGACGAGGCAGTGTCTCTTATCAATGCATGGTGGTTGGATGTGGGGCCAGCACATTGAGATCCATAGGGGTGTCTCAGTGTCTATCTCTCTTCTCTACAAAACATGCATCTCTCTCTACAAAAGCTTGATTATTCAGCCACCATTGACTCAGCAGCTCTCTAAATACACACATATGTTGATACTGTTGATACTGTTTTGAGCTATAATTTGAATCAGAGTTTTATTATTTGTTACGGTTGGTTTCACATTGCCAAATGTCAAATGAACTAAAATGCCTAAACAAAACCACATGTTCATTCAAGTCATTTATTTATTGGGCAAAAATGCTCAAGTTAATTCCATCTATGATTATCATGGAGCATCACTCGTTTGTCCCAATCGTCATATTACTTTTGCTTTGGTCTTCCAACAACATGTGGGAGGAAAACAGCTCAATAGCTGCTCTAACTGCGACGTGCAGTGTATATATTCAGTAGCCTGTTTCTCCCTTAATCTGCATAGGATGCACTCATAAATGCGCTGCTACTCACAAAAAGTTTCAGATATACAGTATCAAGTTAACATGATGCTTGCATTTAATCAAATGCTCGCAGTCGAAAAACCAATAATACTGCGCGCCTCTGGTTCTTTCCCTGTGTTTGGTCTCGACTGCGTTCACATCACCTGCAGCGAACCGCACCACGGTACGAATGGAAACGGAACGAGACCACACTTTTTGAGTGAACCCCAGTGCCTTGTTTGGTGCGCTCCCGAGTGCGGGTAGAGTGTTCACACAGTCCAAACCGAACTCAGGAGGTAACGCACCAGAGTTCGAGAAAAAAACGATCCAAACCAATTTGGTTTGAAAGCCCCATTACTGAGCTGAATTTGGTCACAACGTCCAGGTTACACCATAACGTTTTAAAGCGGTCGTTTTCAATGATGTTTGACATAGTTTTGTCAGAGGTTTTAGGGGACTACAGTTTCACCCTTTATAAGGATATTAGTGAGTTTTTGTGGGCTACCTGTCAACGCCACCTACGCAGTATGCACAGTAGTGGGATTTTCCTCTCCCCTCCATCCTCTCTCTCTTGCTCTCGTTTCTGTTACGGAGACTTGTTTTCCTGACCTGGACACATCATCCCTGTCTTTCTATCATCTCCTTCTTTGTCTCTTTCTCTGTCCCCCTTGACTGACCATGCAGCTAATTTACTATCTTGGACTGTGGGATAACTGATAACGATAGTTACCGGAGTTGTAACTCCAGTTCTATGAGTGGAGCGGAGCCCCATAGGGGAGCTCTGCTCCTATTGGCGAATAGCCTGAGACAAAATTATGCACACACCTGCAGCCAATAGGAGTACAGGTGTCCCTATAAGAGGGGATGCTTCCCCTCAATCAGCCTCCCGAGAATTATCTTCAGCGAGACTGGAGGGTCGGCAGGGCCTTAAGTCCTATGGGGCTCTGCTCCACCCATACAACTGGAGTTACAACTCCGGTAACTATTGTTCTATATCGTAGAGCTCCGCCCCATAGGGGAGCTCTGCTCCTATTGGTTTAAGGCGGAGCGCAACGTTCCAAAATGTACTCCCTGCCGAGCCCAACACTTCCCACTTAAATGAAAAGGTCGGGCCTAGCAATGGCTGCGACCAAGTCCCACAGTACTGTAACACACTGTGTCACAATATACTGTGTCCTCGGTACAAATCCACCCCACCTAGTCCAATGGCATTGCCAATGTCTAGTGGGCAGATAACCAGAATATGAGTCATACTAATCTGAACCAGCAGATAGATGACGTCACAATTCCGTCCATATTTTATGACCGGTCTAATAGTAATACTATTTCCCTCATCATCCCGCCCCAACCCAGTAACACTGGTGGGCAGATTAATAACATTCCCTCTACTGTACTGAACATGTCAGTCAGGAGTCATGTCATATATGTCTACCTCTAACAGGAGCGGACCTGAAAGAGACCTACCTCTTTAGTCCTGCATTCCTTTCCCCTAGCTCAAGGCCTCCCATCAGCTACGCTGAGTACAGACCGAGCCAACGCGTTAGAAGACATATCCAAGAGATAGAAACGGATAAATGGAGACGGTGACGACCACGACGCCGTTGCACAAATATCCTCTACCCCTGTTCCTCTGAAAAGGGCAGTAGAAGCCGCTACTCCACAAGTGGAGTGGGCTCTTATACCCTGAGGCAATTGTCGCCCGCTGCCTCATAAGCTGTCTCAATGCCTTCGCAAAGCCAATGAGACAGACGCTGTTTCGAAAGTGGTCTACCTAGTGCAGCCGCACCGTGACACACAAACAGCTGAGGCGATGACCTAAACGCTGCTGTGCGCTCAACGTAACACGCCAAAGCGCGCACTGGGCACAGGCGATGGAGCCTTTCCTCTCCTCTCCCCATGGGGAGGGGGAGAAAAATCCCACAGCTCCACGGTCTGTGATCTATATGAGCTCTTAATAACCTTCGGCATAATTGCCGGGTTAGGACGTAACACCGCTCTGCTCAAATCGCCATTAATGGCAAGGCAGTCGGGTCTCGTCGAAAGAGCACACAAATCCCTGACACGCTTAGCAGTAGTCAAAGCGAGCAACAGTGCCGTCTTCAAAGACAGCATCTTGAGGGGAATTTGGTTCAATGGTTCGAACGGTGGCTCACAGAGCGCTTCGAGTACCAGACCCAAATCCCACTGAGGAACCGTGGCCCTAGGCGTTGGCCTAAGCCGCCGTGTTCCCAAAAGGAAACGTTTCACCAGAGGGTGGCTGAAGACAGTGTCTCTGCCAAACCCCTCATGACAAGCCGAAATTGCCGCTGCAAACACCTTAATGGTGGCGGGCGATCGTTGCTTATCAAATAAGAACTGTAGGAACGAGAGAACACTCAACCTGACAGCACACGGGGTCCACATTTTCTGTGGCACACCACTGTGAAAACACGTTCCATTTGCTGGCATAAACCCTGGAAGTGGAACTGGCACGTGAACCCTGTATGGTTCTTGTTACGGATACAGGTATCCTGTGTTTTTGTGTGTTTCTACTCTTTCTGCCCTAATCACAGGTGTCCTGTATGTTCCTGATTGGTGGTCGTTGAGGTGTCTGCTGATTGGACCAATCAGTGAACATTCCTGTTAATTGCACCACCTGTTATTCGTTTGTTCAATCACACATCCCATTTTATAAAAACCAGACTTGTGTTTGTTGAGAGAGAGAGACTTTTTGCCATATGTGAGTATGGACACGGTGGTGTCCTGTGTGTTGTGTACGCACTAAGTTGTTGGTTACCCTATTGGTAACATTAGTAGAATATATTTCTTTACCTGAGTGTGGATACTGTTGTATCCTGTGTACTTATTTAATTGCTGAGTACCCTGTTTAGTAGTTTTGTGTGTTTTTTGGGAAAAGGGGGGGTTTAAGCTAGTTGCCCTTGGCGTACATTACCCGTAGGAAGAAATCTGTCTATAAACACCAGTTAGACCTGAGCGGACCACCCACTGTATTTTTGTATGGTAGCAGTAGCCTAGCGGTTCTTCAGGCAGGCTAGATCAGTTTAGGGGTTTTACACTATTGTTTCATTTCTTGGGTCCTGCTCAGCCCTTTTTCCCAAACCCTTACCGTGTGTTCATAAATAAACACTTTGTGTTTGACGGTAGTTCATGGTAGTTGTGTCTTATTTGTTCTCACTATTCCATGCCACACTTATAATTTACATGAATTTATGTTACGGGTCTCATGTCCATCCACCCTAGATGTTTAGAGCCACGGGGTTCGTAACATAAAGTGGGGGGCTCGTCCGGGATCCTATCTATCCCATGCTACTCATGTAAATTAGTTAGTGTCTGGTTCAGTGTTGAGCTTAGCAGCTGTAACTACCTGTTTTTTTTGTGTGTTCAGTAGTCGACGGGCTCGTGTTGCTAGTAGGATGGCTACTTTTGAGTTGGAGGCATTTTTGGAAAACCCTACGTGGGAGGTTTTTGATAATTGCCGTAGAGTGGATCTACAGGCTTTGGCTGACCACTTTTCTGTACCCATACCGAGGGGTTTAGTGAAAGCAGAAGTTAGGGGAAGTAGTGTTAGCGATATTGTTAAACGAGCGAGTGCTTGAGTTACCGCCGCCTGAGTCTGCTGCTCCTGTAGGGGATGTGGTTGCTGTTCCTGTAAGCCCATCAGTGTCTGAGGACGAGGCTAAGGCTCCAGCCACATTGCCCCGTTATGACCCACTCTCCCCACTGACTGACAGTGATGCCAGGATGGATGTCCGCTCGACACGGCTCCAAATAGAGGCGGAAGAGCGGGCACAAATCAGGCAAGACAAGCTGGAGATGCGTAAAATGGAACTAGAGGCAGAACAGGAGACGCGTAAGCTAGAGGCAGAACAGGAGACGCGTAAGATGGAACTGGAGACGCGTAGGCTTGATCAAGAACTGGAGACGCGTAAGATGGAACTGGAGATGCGTAAAATGGAACTAGAGGCAGAAACAGCGAGGTTAGTCTCTGCTCATACTATGCCTGCTAGTGAGCCAGCCTCACCAGCGGTGTCGTCTGCTACATTTGATATTAGTAGACAGATCACCTTGGTACCTGTGTTTAGGGAGTCAGAGGTTGATTCCTATTTCAGTGTGTTTGAGCGTATAGCGGTAGCATTGAAATGGCCCGACGAGGTATGGTGCCTATTACTTCAGTGTAAGCTAACAGGTAAAGCCCAAGAGGTTCTGGCAGCGCTACCTCTTGAAGACAGTTTGAATTATGAGGTGGTCAAAGCTACTGTTCTTCGTGCCTATGAGCTTGTTCCTGAGGCATATCGACAGAGATTTAGGTCTCATAAAAAGTCTCCTACTCAGACTTATGTGGAGTTTGCTAGAGACAAAGGAAATCTGTTTGACAAATGGCACAGTGCTAGTAAGGTAACTGATTTTAACTCTCTACGGGAGTTAATCTTGTTAGAAGAGTTTAAAAATTGTTTACCGGAACGCATTGTAGTTTATCTGAACGAACAGAAAGTATCCTCACTGTCGGAAGCGTCTGTATTGGCAGACGAGTTTGTGTTGACGCATAAGAGCGTGTTTTCGGCTCGTACGGAGAGCCGGGCTGCGGAGTTGCTAACTTTTAATCCTAGTCGACCAGCAGTACATCCAGCACGCCCAAAGATGTGCGTCACTGTTTCTATTGTCATAAGGTGGGACATATAGTTAATGATTGCTTTCTGCTAAAACGCAAACCGGGGATGCCTCAGCACGCCAGGCCGCCAACGGGTGTTGGGCTGATTCAGTACGGTTGTAGGGCCGGAATCAAGACAGAAGCCTCATAGTGAATGTGGTTTGAAAGTCCCTGTCCCAGATCACAGTTATGAACCGTTCATTTTTGAGGGGTTTGTTTCTATATCAGATGATGAAGCGTCTCAGCGTCCAGTTAGAATCCTCAGAGATACTGGTGCGGCGCAGTCGTTCATACTAGCTGATGTGTTGCCCTTGTCCAGTAATACATATTGTGGTTCCAGTGTGTTAGTACAAGGAATTGAAATGGGTTTCGTCCCAGTGCCATTGCACTTTGTGAACGTACACTCTGAGTTAGTCAGTGGGTTGTTCAGAGTGGGCGTACGTCCTATGTTGCCAGTAAAAGGTGTGACATTTATAATGGGCAACGATATTGCCGGAGGAAAGGTAATACCCATATTGGAGGTATTGGATAAAAGTGACCAGTCTCTCTCCGAGGAGCTGGCACAGGGTTATCCAGATGTGTTCCCGCTTGTGCTGTCACACGTGCTCAAGCACGACAAGTGGGTGAAGTGGTAGATTTGTCAGACACGATTCTATTCAGAGAGTGTGACCCAGAGGATAGTTCGGGTGCTACCTCTGGTAAGCTGGTGCAGTCTGACCAACAGCCCAGAGAAAGGAAGAAGGATGTGGAACTTGTTGCTGAAGCAATACAGTTACCAGTTACTCGTGAGCAGCTGATCGCTAACCAACAGGTTGACATTAGCCTGGCTAAATGTTTTTCTAGTGTTGTCTCAGAGGACGAGCTAAAGAAGAAAAACATGGCATACTTCATTGATGGTAATCTCCTCATGCGTAAATGGACCTCCCATGTTGACGCTGGCGGAGATTGGAATGCTGTTTACCAAATAGTGATTCCTACAGCCTTTCGACAAAATGTTTTATCCCTCGCTCATGATCACCAGTGGTCCGGACATCTGGGAGTCACCAAGACTTATGATCGTGTTTTGCGACATTTCTTTTGGCCTGGCTTAAAACAAGATGTGGCTCAGTTCTGTCGGACTTGCCACACCTGTCAAGTAGTTGGGAAACCGAACCAGGTTATTTCCCCCGCGCCTCTTTGTCCCATACCGGCCATAGGTGAACCATTCGAACATGTGATGGTTGATTGTGTTGGACCATTACCAAAAACAAAATCTGGTAACCAGTTTATGTTGACAATTATGTGTGTGGCCGCCAGGTACCCAGAGGCCATTCCTCTGCGAAAAGGGGTTGGATAATGTGTTGGCAGATGCTTTGTCTCGTGTGTATGATCTAGGTTTTTTTTTGTTATCCCGGCAGGATGATTATAGAAATTTGGGTGTTGTGATAGTACGTGTGTCGCAAACCATTGTGGTTTGCTCTTTTAAGGGTGGGAGTGTTACGGATACAGGTATCCTGTGTTTTTGTGTGTTTCTACTCTTTCTGCCCTAATCACAGGTGTCCTGTATGTTCCTGATTGGTGGTCGTTGAGGTGTCTGCTGATTGGACCAATCAGTGAACATTCCTGTTAATTGCACCACCTGTTATTCGTTTGTTCAATCACACATCCCATTTTATAAAAACCAGACTTGTGTTTGTTGAGAGAGAGAGACTTTTTGCCATATGTGAGTATGGACACGGTGGTGTCCTGTGTGTTGTGTACGCACTAAGTTGTTGGTTACCCTATTGGTAACATTAGTAGAATATATTTCTTTACCTGAGTGTGGATACTGTTGTATCCTGTGTACTTATTTAATTGCTGAGTACCCTGTTTAGTAGTTTTGTGTGTTTTTTGGGAAAAGGGGGTTTAAGCTAGTTGCCCTTGGGCGTACATTACCCGTAGGAAGAAATCTGTCTATAAACACCAGTTAGACCTGAGCGGACCACCCACTGTATTTTTGTATGGTAGCAGTAGCCTAGCGGTTCTTCAGGCAGGCTAGATCAGTTTAGGGGGTTTTACACTATTGTTTCATTTCTTGGGTCCTGCTCAGCCCTTTTTCCCAAACCCTTACCGTGTGTTCATAAATAAACACTTTGTGTTTGACGGTAGTTCATGGTAGTTGTGTCTTATTTGTTCTCACTATTCCATGCCACACTTATAATTTACATGAATTTATGTTACGGGTCTCATGTCCATCCACCCTAGATGTTTAGAGCCACGGGGTTCGTAACAGTTCTGATTACAGAATCAGATAACCCACGGCGCTCTAGCCTGTCCCTCTCAAGAGCCAAGCCTTCAGTGGTTGGCCGATTATGGGCAAATGCCCTATCGCGCCACCCGCCTGAGACAACGCGTCCCGTTGATGTGGAATTGGCCAAGGTGGCGCAATCAACATCTGAATCATCTCCGCGAACCATGGAGCCCCTGGGCGATCGGGAGCCACCAATATGATTGACAGCCCGCCTGATCTCACCCTGGCTAACAGTGGGAGAATGCAGGACAGCGGTGGGAAAGCATACAGAAGAACTCTCGGTCACGGTCGGTGCGCAAATGCGTCCCTTCCCAGTGGCGGTTCGTCCTGAGCTCGAAGAGAGAACCAAAGAGGGCAATGCGCGTTCACGCGTGACGCGAATAGATCCACCTCGGCTCTCCCGAACCGTTCCCAAATTTGGAGAACGATGTTCGGGTGCAGACGCCACTCGTCGTCCCGAGGACCCCCTTGAGACATGATGTCTGCCCCTACGTTCACGTAACCTGGAATGTGTGCTGCTCTCAATGAGCGAAGGTGCTCGTGAGCCCACAGCCACAATTCCTTTGCCGCCCGGTGGAGTGCAGGAGACCTGACTCCTCCCTGGCGATTGATGTGGGCTACTGTGGTTCGGTTGTCTGACCAGACCAGCACATCGCGACCCCGAAGGGTCGATGCGAAGTGGGTCAGAACCAGTAGAGCCGTTTCCAACTCTAAGAGGTTGATGTGACGACTCGAAAGAGGCCACACACCTCCTATTGCATGGGTCTGACATGTTCCTCCCCATCCAGTCAGAGAGGCATCTGTAAACACTGGAATGTAGGAGGACACTTTGCCTATTGGGACTCTGTGCGTGAGAACACACGGGTCTCTCCAATTGTTCAGATCTGCACTGAGCGAGAGGGGAACCAACATCAACCGACGACGTTGACGCACTGGGTCTAGTCGTAGTTGGGCGAACCATCGCTGTATCCTGCGCATGCGCAGGAGTCCCAGCGGAACCACGAAATGGGTAGATGACATGAGACCCAAGAGTGACATGACCGAAAGCGCCGTTACCGTGTGATTCGGACGAAACCTTCGTATGGCTAGCAACATAGCAACCCTTCGAGGGTCTGAAATTCAAAGCCCTCATCGTTACAGTGTCTATCTGTATCCCCAGATAGACAATCTGATGACTGGGCCAGGGTGCGCTCTTTTTCCAATTCACAGCAAACCCCAGACGCGTGAGATGAATCACTGTCTGTGTTGTGTGAGTGAACGCCAGCTCTGCTGATGGGGCGAGAACCAGTAGGTCGTCTAGGTAGGCTAGTAGCCTTATTCCCTGATGATGCAACAGTTCCAATGCTGCCTCCACACATTTGGAAAACGTACCCGTATGGCATCCTCGTGAACTCGTACGCCACCCCTTGAAAGGCGAACCGCAGAAACTTCCTGTGACGCGGCTGCACCGGCACATGAAAGTACGCGTCCTTTAGGTCTATGCTCGTACAAAAGTCTCCCTTCTGGACACATTCCAGTAGACGTTTTGTCGTTAGCATTCGGAAGGGCCGTTTGGCTACGCTCTCGTTGATAATGCGTAATCCAATTTCGGCCTCATTCCCCGTCTTTTTCGGCACCAGGAAATAGGGTGAATATAGCCCTTTTTTCCTTTGCTCCCAGGGAACTACTGGGACCGCCTCCTTCGCCAAAAGTTCTGTAATCTCTGCAACGAGAGCGGTGACTTTTTTTGGCATTTTCATCACCGTCTCCAATTTCAGAGGGGTCCGATGAAATTGGATGGCATAACCCTTCTGCAACGTCTGGTCTAACTAGAGGGAGAGGGTACAGCTTTGCCACCACTCCTAGCAATGCAGAGAAAGCGGAAGAGCGCGAAGCTGTGGTACATTCAGTAGGAAGGACCTGTATTCCTCGACGGCCCTCGCTGCCGCTGTTCCCCAACACTGAAGTGGTGGTACAGCCCAAGGCAGGCCTCCCTAGAAAGGGAGTGGAAACATTAGCGCGTTCTGAGAGAAACGGGGGCGCCAATACGTTGGTTAAACTCGTAACCTCGATATCCCGGCCCTCCGTGAATGCAGCACGGGTCTGAACTGCACTGACTGAGGTGTTAGCCTGAGACAGAGCACTGTCCCCGAATAGCGATTGCGTCATCATTCCATTACCTGGCTGTGACTGCAGTCTGCTATGTGAGACCTTCACTACAACACTCCTAGAAGTCTGTAATGTGAGGTCTTTATGAGGTAAAGCAAGGCGGCGCCCTGTTACCTTTTTAACACCCGCCTCATGTGTGTGTTCAACTACGCACCCTTGGTGGACTGAGCTACACTCAGAGTGATGAGAGAGAGAGAGAGAGAGAGAGAGAGAGTGAAGGAGCTTGAACGTTCTCGGATGTATCATGGAAAAGGGGCTCTCTTGTGACAAAGTCAATTGGAGCCAACTCTTTATTCAACACATCAACAACAACAGTTCCCTCCATACCCTCAACAGAAGGGTGGGGGGGAATAGTGGGCACAGTCGTACCAGCCGCTGTGCCATCTCCCATTCTCGCCCCCTCGCCACATCATAGGCGCCGTCTCTTCTGGCCACCCTTCAGGTGCTTCCAAGAAGACGCTCTGATAACCTCTCTCGTCAACGGCACGGTCGGGACCTCTGGCTCCGCAGGAGGGGCGGGGCCCGCTTCTCTGCTGCTGGAAGTTTCTGCATGGCGCCGGGCACGACGCCTCGCTGTAGACCTCTGTCTACTTGAGGCCATGGAGCTTGACGGTCGTTTCGGTGCAGGGCCGAGTCTTCCTGCCAGTGGCAGGTGTCTGGCCAGCTGCTTCCTCTCCTCGTCAAGCCTCATAAAACGCTCCGTCGCATCTTTGACGGCGACCCCAAACAGGCCGTTGTGAGAGATGGGGCCGTTCAGTAGCGCGGCTCTGTCTGTCTCTTTCATGGCTGTCATAGATAGCGAAGTGGCCATGGACCTCCCCGCACACACAGCTGATGCCTGCGTTAAGTGGAGAATAGCGCCAGAAATTCTCCCCAGTGAGCTCAGACTTACCCGTTGTTAGGCGGGACAGAGAGGCTGCTAGGAGGTCAATATTATTTGCCGCTGCTACGGCCTGGGCTCCCAACACGAAGGACTTCTCAACCAGCTGTGCTGTGAGTCGGTCCTTCTGTGTGTGTAGAACGACTTTCTTGGATGAGGGCCAGGGACTCGAACCCGGCACGATATACGCAGCCAGGGCGCTCTCGAGCCTGGGGATTCCCCTTGAAAAGCCCTGCTGTCTGCCTTCCTGCTGTTCGCCTTGGCCGGCGAACGCGACGCTAAAGGTGCCTCCCATGAGCCCTCCACATACTTACCAAGCGAGGGCATGGTCGGTGCCAGAGGCTCCGCCGCCCTCCTGGGCCTGGAATAAGGACCGCCCTCCATCATATCCACTTCCGGGTTGGAGGGAATGGGTGGCAGCTTAATCTGCAGGCGCTCGGCAGCCCTCTCGATGAGCCCTGGAAAGTCAGAGCGCAGAGAGGCTGTGGCGTATGATGTGGCTGCTGAATTCTCAGAGCCCGCATCATCATTGCCCAGGGATGAAAAAGACCTCGCCCTTTCCAATGGAAATGGGGTCTTAAATCATGGGTCAGAGGGATGGATTGTTCCGCTGGAGTATCCATCTCTTCCCCAATATCCCTGTCATCTCCTGAGTCAGCGCCCTCAGATGATGCCTCAGAAGCTGAGGCTAACACTGATAGCACATCCTCAAGAGGAATAATCTCCCTAAAAAATGCCCAACGCTGCTTCCTCTATTTCAATGAAAGGAGGGCGCAGCTGGCGCATAGTGGGGGATCTATGAGGCCGTCCCTGGCGTGCTGTGACCCTAGACACACGAAACATAAGTCGTGGGGGTCAGCAGCCACCATAGAGGAACAGCGACATTGAGCTCTGAAAATAGCATTTGAGGGTGGAAAATCTCCTGGTGTGCTCACTTTAGGATGACGTCGATTATCTGGAATATCGACTGCGTTTTCTTCATCCTGAGTCTTCGTCTTCTTATCGGCTTCTTCAGTCTAGTCCAGTCGCTGAAGATAATGGGAGGCTGATTGAGGGGAAGCGTCCCCTCTTATAGGGACAGCTGTACTCCTATTGGCTGGAGGTGTGTGCATAATTCTGTCTCAGGCTGTTCGCTGCCTAGGCAGCGGGGTAAACCAATAGGAGCAGAGCTCCCCTATGGGGCGGTGCACCACGATATAGAACTGACCTTGATCTAAATGTCTGATTCTCCCTCCCTCCCTCCCCCCTCCCTCCCTCCCTCCCTCCCTCCACAGTCTGCCATCTCACATGGTAGAGACTGCGACCGCAGACCTGTCTGAGACAAATGGCACCATATTCCTAAATAAAGTGCACAACTTTTGACTAGAGCACTAAGGTCCTATGCACTACATAGGGAATAGGGTGCCATTTGGGATGCAGACATAGAAAGATCGATGGAGGGCTGAGATAAAGGCTACCTAGGCTAAGCCCTCTCTACACACACACACACACACACACACACACAGATGTGTATACACACACACACAAACAAACACATACACACACACACAGTTGTATTTTAGGAATGTCCCAAATGGAATAGAACAGCACTTTATTTATCTATCTGTTATGACAGATATTCTTCCAATTCTAACCTTTCAGACATAACACACCATATATTTCAGGAGTGTTTGGGCCTCAGTCATTCAGGGCCTGTAAGAAGGTTGAATAGTCCAATCATGCTTTTGTCGATGTGCTACAATTGTTCTGTCAAATGTTTTGATGGATGCAGGTATTGTAAAGTAGCCACACACACAGAGCACAGACGTAGCCACACACACACACACACACACACACATACACACACACACACACACACACAGACACCACATGCAGTTGCACATAAAGTACACACATACAAACACAGGTAGGGTAGGATCAAATCAAAGTTTATTGGTCGCGTACACAGTTTTGCAGATGTTATCGTAGGTGCAGCGAAATGCTTATGTTACTAGGTCCAACAATGCAGCAATATCTAGCAATACAATAACAATACACACATAATCCAAAAAGTAAGTCATAAAAATTAAGACATATCAGATCAATGTCAGAGTCCAGAATATAAATAAATATATATGTATGTGAATGGTGTGTATTGACAGTATGGACAGTACAGTATATTAGTATAAAAGGTGTGTACAGCAGAAGCTACATAGGACATAGGGCAACAGACTCTAAGGTGCAGGGTAGAGTACAGGGTGGAAGCTGGCTAGTGACAGTTTCTAAGGTTCAGGGCAGGGTACTTGAGATAGAAGCTGTTTATCAGTCTCTCTGTCCCAGCTTTGATGCACCTGTACTGTCTCCGCCTTCTACTTTAGATGGTAGTGGGCTGAACAGGCCGTGGCTCGGGTGGCTGAGGTCCTTGATGATCTTCTTGGCCTTCCTGTGACACTGGGTGCTGTAGATGTCCTGGAGGGCAGGCACTGTGCCCCCGATGATGCGTTGGGCTGACCGCACCACCCCCTGGAGAGCCCTGCGGTTGCGGGCAGTGCAGTTATTGTACCAGGTGGTGATACAGCTCGACAGAATGCTCTTGATGATGCATCTGTAGAAGTTCGTAGGAGGGTCTTAGGAGCCAAGCTGAATTTCTTCAGCCTCCTGAGGTTGAAGAGGTGCTGTTGCACCTTCTTCTCCACGTTGTCGGTGTGAAGGGACCATTTCAGGTCCTCAGTGATATGCACGCCGAGGAACTTGAAGCTTTTGACCCTCTCCACTGCGGCCCCGTCGATGTGGATGGGGGCGTGTTCTCTCTGCTGTCTCCTGTAGTCCATGATAAGCTCCTTAATTTTGTTGACGTTGGGGGAGAGGTTATTTTCCTGGCACCCCTCCGCCAGAGCTCTCAACTCCTCCCTGTAGGCTGTCTCATCGTTGTTGGTAATCAGGCTTACCACTGTTGTGTCGCCAGCAAACTTGATGATTGAGTTGGAGATGTGCGTGACCTGAGCACGCACCCCTGTGGGGCCTCTGTGTTGAGGATCAGTGTGGCGGAGGTGTTGTTGCCTACCTTCAGCACCTGTGGTCGGCCCGTCAGGAAAAATAAGACCCAGTTGCACAGGGAGGGGTTCAGACCCAGGGCCCTGAGCTTAGTGATGAGCTTGGAGGGCACTATGGTGTAGAAGGCTGATCTGTAGTCGATAAACAACATTGTTACATAGGTATTCCTCTTGTCCAAGTAGGATAGGGAAAATTGTGTGGGTCTATTGTGTTGGGTAAGGTGGAGGTGATTAGATCCTTAAGAAGCCTCTCAAAGCACTTCATGCTGACAGAATTGAGCGCTACGGGGCGCTAGTCATTTAGTTCAGTTACCTTTGCTTTCTTGGGTACAGGAACAAAGGTGGACATCTTGAAGCAGGTGGGGACAACAGACTGGGATAGGGATAGATTGAATATGTCCGTAAACACTCCAGCCAACTGGTCTGCACATGCTCTGAGGACACGGCTTGGGATGCCGTCTGGGCCATGGAGATCGGGAACACAACAATCCTTGTGAGCGGCGCATACCCATGTCGGCGGCCGGTGTTGTTGTCCTCGAAGCGGGCGAAGAAGGTGTTTAGCTTGTCCGAGAGCGAGGCGTCATGTCTGCGACGTGGCTGGCTTTCCCTTCATAATCCGTGATTGGCTGGAGCCTATGCCACATGCGTTTTGTATCTGAGCCGTTGAATTGGGACTCCACTTTGTCCTTGTACTGTCGTAATGCCTCTGATTGCCTTACAGATGTCATAGCTGGTCTGTTTGTACACGTCCATATTCCCAGTCAGCTTGCCATGGTTAAATGCAGTGGTTCATCCTTTCAGTTTTGCGCAAATGCTGCTATCTATCCACAGTTTTTGGTTTGGATAAGTTCTATTTGTCACTTTAGGAAGAACATTCTCTATGCACTTCCTGATGAACCCAGTCACTGAGTCAGTCTATACGTTGATACTATTCTCAGAGGCGACCCGGAACATTTCTAAGTCAACTTGAAGAATACATTCCGATTGGTCAGACCAATGTTGAACAGTCTTTAACATGGGTGTTTCCTGCTTAAGTTTCTGCCTATAGGCGGGGGGAGTAGGATGGATGCGTGGTCTGATTTGCCAAAGGGAGGGTGGGGGAGGGCCTTGTAGCCAACCTGGAAGGTAGAGTAACAACGGTCAAGCGTGTTCTGTTTGCGTGTAGCACAGGAGATAGGTTGATAGAATTTCGGGAGCGTTATCATCAGTCCCCAGCTACAATGAATGTGGCCTCAGGATATGCGGTTTCAGTCCAGTGGCAGTGGTATTCCAGATCGGGAGGACAAAAGGACTTGAGTTCCTGTACTTTACCACAATCACACCATGAGTTGTTAATCATGAGACATAACCCTCCACCTCTGCTTTCCCCAGAGATTTAAACTCTCTCTCTCTCTCTCTCTCTCTCTCTCTCTCTCTCTCTCTCTCTCTCTCTCTCTCTCTCTCTCTCTCTCTCTCTCTCTCTCTCTCTCTCTCTCTCTCCCTATCGTGTTATTTCTCTCCCTCCCTCCCTTAAAGGGGTAATCTGCAGTTCACCCCAGATATATTAAACGGCAAATTCATTTCCATTGGTGAGATATGAATCAGGAATGAATGGCTGTGCTTGGTACACACAGAGAGAGAGAGAGAGAGAGAGAGAGAAGATTAGACAGACTGACTGGGCCCCACCTGAGGGCAGAGACTAAACAGTATGTCAGAGATACATGCTAAGACTGGGATGGTGTGTATGTGTGTGTGTGTGTGTGGTGAGCTGTGTGTGTTTAATCTTTGTGCACTGTGTATACCTGCGTGTGCTGAAAATATGGTGTGTGTGTTTCTTTATGCGTGTGTGCATGCATGCGTGAATTTGTGTGTGAGCGTATGTGTTTGTGCGTGCATGCGCGAGTGTGTGTGTGTGTGCATATGTGTGTGTGTGTGTGTGTACATGGTGAAAAGCGTACTGATCCACAGCTTAGGATTCTTGAGACCGGTCACCCTCCAGGTCATTTATGGACATTTTTCACATTTCTGAGCCAGAAGAGAAGGAGGAGGGGGCCAGGGGCATAGAGTCTACAGTGTGTGTGTGTGTGTGTGTGTGTGTGTGTGTGTGTGTGTGTGTGTGTGTGTGTGTGTGTGTGTGTGTGTGTGTGTGTGTGTGTATGTGCGGGCGTGCGCTTGGTGTTTATGTGTGTGTGAGGTCGAGAGGGTGTGTTAGGTCTCTGAAGTTTCTCTCGATGTAGCTATTTTTCTAGTGGATAAAATGATTACGTTTGAGAATGTGTTTGTGTGTGTGTGCGTTAGTGGTGCGTGGGTCAGCTGTTTGTTCACCCGCACCCGCCCGCAATTGCTAATAACCCACCCGCAACCGCCGGACTATATGTGATAAAGTGAAAATCTGAGGCCTGCACCCAACCCTAACCTGATAATATAAGAAAATGTGCTGTAGGCTACAGTCAGAGATGGCGGAATGATTTGTTGACAGGGGGTGAAGGATTTATTTGGGGTTGAAATACTATCAGCTTTTATGATGCTGATAAAGATAGCACCTCTACAGACTGCGCATTTGCATTCTCTCAAGATGCTGAAATAAATCATATTTCTCCACTCCTGTTCCCGAGTCAAGGTTTTCCCTACATTTGCTGTATAATTTTACTGCAATAAATGCTTAATTCTGCAGGAGTTAATATTAAGGCTATGTGAGATGTTATAGACCTACCGTCAGTGTCCAGATTTCAGTTTCCATTTAACCCATCTGTTTCCTTGACGTGCCGTAGGCATATTTGATGTCCCCGTCTTGTGACTGTTGAATTTGTATAGCCTCACAATCACACATGCTATCATCCTCTTTTACCACTTCACCTAATTTTTCCCTAACATTACTTTTCTGGCCCTCCCTTCTTTTTATTTTCAACTCTCCATTTCAAAGCTTTTCTCTTAAAGAATTAAACTCAGACAATGTCCTTTTCGCCTGCATGGATCAAAGTTAACTTTTTCTGCCCGTTCCCAAAAGCATTTGGCGATTGGCGTGTAGGCTATTTGGCGCGTGTACAGTTAGGCCCAGAAGCTTACGCACTAATGCCAGATAGCCTAAAATAATGAAAGAAAAACCTAAATGTAGCCTATAGATATAAATTGCACAATAATTATACATTTAAGGATTTTTTAAGGTATTGTTTTCTCTTTATTCAACCCTCCCGCCACCCACCCGCCCTTCATCCACACAATATTATATGACTCTAAAACCACCCGCCTCGCAGACATAACTGCTGGGACTGCGGGTTATGAGTCAACCCGCGAATCACTAGTGTGCGTGCGTACATGCGTGTGTAGAGACCCCTGTTTTCTAACCCCTCCTGTTGAGTGTTTCTCTGTGGATTCAGCAGAGCCTCTTTCGTCTGTAGATAGACATCTTGTGTGTGTGTGTGTGTCTGTGCGCGTGTGTGTGCCACCGAATGCATGGCATTCCTTCTCTCCGCTGCCTCTGTCCTACATGAACATTCCCCCTCCGGAGATCACGACAGAAAGTCTCTACCTCTCATACCTGGTTCTTACATGGGTCCTTTGTCCTGATCTTGTCTACATTCTGGTTGTGCCCACATTTGTCGACAGGTGTAGACAATCAAAAGACATCTTATGAACAGATTGTTATTAGATATTCCTGACCTCCTCCGGAGGTAGTCGAAGAAGCATCTTGTATGGATAGCCTTGAAATGTAAACAAATACTGACAACGAAAGCGTATACATTTGGCCAACATCGCGGTGGTCCCACCCTCTAAAAATAAATCACACCAGCCAGTTGATGTAGAATTATGGACAATTCCTCCAGAGTTAAGATCATGGTCTTCATTAGAAATAAAGTGCCTGGCCTCCTGAGTGGCGCAGCGGTCTAAGGCACTGCATCGCAGTGTTGAAGCGGCACTACAGCTTGGGGTTCGATCCCAAGATCGGGAGTCCCATAGGGCACCGCACAATTGGCCCATCGTCGTCCGGGTTAGGGGAGGGTTTGGCCGGGGGGGCTTTACTTGGCTCATTGCGACTCCTTGTGGTGGTCCGAGCGCCTGCAAGCTGACTTCGGTTGTCAGTTGAACGGTGTTTCCTCCGACACATTGGTGCGGCTGGCTTCCGGGTTAAGCGAGCGGGTGTTAAGAAACGCGTCATGTTTCGGAGGACGCATGACTCGACCTTCGCTTCTCCCGAGCCCGTTGGGGAGTTGCAGCAAGGAGACAAGATCATAATCACGAAATTGGGGAGACAAAGGGGGTAAAAAAAATCTAATAAAATAATAAAGTGCCACAGGCCAATCTAAATTAGATAATGCATATAAAAATAAAGATATTTACGAAGATATATCGTCCCAAATGAGAGAAAAAGGGTTCTCCCGTTCCCACGTCAAATGCCAGTGCAAAATAAAATATTTGAAAACATTACACAGAAAGGCAAAGGACTGTTATAGCAGGAGTGGGAACGGGAGAACCCAATGCCCATTTTATTCAGAGCTGGATGCGGTATTTGGTGACCATCCCACCACCTGCCCTCCCTTCATTCTGGACAGTGCTGTGGAGGATGGAGATATTGAGCTGCTTAGCGCTTTATTAACGTTTTTATAATGTGAAAGATAGTCTAATTCAGTTGCTATATCAGATATTAAGCATTAGGGCTTAAGTTTCATTTTTATTTATACTGTGCATTAATTGTATTTTGTACACACTTCCAGATACTCAGCTTGTTTGTGTGGTGTCTTTTTAGGAACGGGAGAAATTATCTGAATATTCATTTTTTATGGCTGTGGACAGGTTTCAGTTATCGGGACTGTATTACACCCAGTCTTAAATCGTTGGATAACCAAAGTAGGCTGTATTGATGAGAGTATACAACCATTGACTATAGAAGTGTGCCATTTTCTGTCGATTTCTACAGCTTGTGTCACAAGGGGAGGTCCAAGCAGGTTGGATGAATTTGCATACAGGGAGGGACCAGGGAATAATCTGGTCAAAATGCGGACACAGTGAGCAGATAAGAGACACATTCTATTACCATGTGTGGATGCAACAAATCTCCATCAGATAGTGATCGGATCATCTTATTATATTCTTATTCTTATTATTATTTATCTTGATCGGATGACGACAACCACATGATAATACAAGGTGTAACCACGGCTAATAAATAAAGCCCCTTAAATTGAAAAATGTAGAGACGGGGGTGGGGGGGAGAGAGGGAGGAAAAAGAGAAAGGAAGAGAGAAAGAAAGAAAGACTGACCTGAGATGGTGTAAAACAGTGGAGGCTGCTGATGGGAGGATGGCTTATAATAATGGCTGGAACGGAGCAAATGGAATGGCATCAAAGACATGGAAACCATGTGTTTGATATATTGGATACCATTCCACCTATTCCGCTCCAGCCATTACCACGAGCCGGTCCTCCCCCATTAAGGTGCCACCAGCCTCCTGTGGTGTACAAGTAATTAATGAGGATTCATTGTCTGTATGACATTTCTAAACCTATAAGGCCAAACACCTCGATCTATATATTATATGGTGAGTTTATAGAGGGATGTTTCGACCTATTTAAGTTTGCAGAGGATGCTTCGAGGCCAGGTAGGCATAGCAGCTACAAGGACCTATAAACTCATCAGAAGACTCAAGATTCAACCACAGAGAATGAGAGATAGAGAGAGAGAGATAGAGAATGATAGAGAGAGAGAAGGGGGAGAGAGAAAAAGAGAGCGAGAGAGAGGGGAGTACTGCTCTTTACCGCCCTCCCGTGGAAAAGATGTGTCACTGCATCTCAGCTCTTTGTAATGTGGCTACTCAGAGTACAAGGTAGGCCTAGAATGAAGGTGGAAAGTTAATACTTTGTATAAAGCATAGAAATAGCATTTCTCATTATATTTCTGTGGTTAAAAGTGGAAGGTGGGTGGAAGTGGCATCTAACCCTTTACCACTGGTACAGGGTCAGATTATGTTTTATTGACCTAATCATTAAGTGAAGGTTGCTGTTAGAGTTATCTGATCCTAGATCTTTGGTAAGGGCGGGGTAACCTCTACATTCAGTGCCAGGTATTCCTACTCAGATTGTCCGATTTTTGTTGTTTCTAGAGAGTAAAGTCTGGGGGTAAATATTTAGCTAAAGCAACAGTCTTACAGCAACCTCTCTATATCACTTGTGAACCTTTTAGTGCTTTATGCCGTAAACAGATGAACATTGTTTTTACTTCATAGTTGTATGTTTGAGTTGAACATCTAAACATCTTAACGCGTGGTATTTCTAATCATGAATGAATGATCGTAAATGAACAGAAAAATGCATGTTTCAATATGGTTTTTGGCTGACCTTGTGGTTTCTTGTTTGGTTTATCTTTTTCTTGGAGTGGTTGGATTTCTTCTAGATTCCTAGAGTGCTGTTTTTCATACAGAGATCTGAGATAATGATGATGGCTAGTCTCCCTCCCAGTTATCACTCTATTTTTCTAAGCCTAACTGTGATCTCTGACTATCAGGTGATCTCTGACTATCAGGGTTATATTTAGTAGATGAATCCATGGAACTGTCTCTCTCTCTGCTAACTAACTCCCTAAGGACACACATACTAGGGTTACATCCCAAATGGCACCCGCCCTATTCCTTATGTAGTGCACTACCCATAGGGCTCTAGTCAAAAGTAGTGCACTATAAATGGTATAGCGTGCCATTTGGGACACACATAAGATTATGCTGGCCAATTACTGTGACTGTGCCCTCTTTTAATTTTCGCTCACTCGGGGCAACACTCTGTTCCGAGCTGTGATAGACTGTATCTGTGCATTACAAAGGAAGCGGTTGGAGGCATGTTGTAACGTGCTTTGGGATGGGCTGTGGGGCTGAGACAGGATTCTAGAATACGCCTTTAGAAATGCTCTCTCTACTTAGGAATTCTAACTCGGAATGTTCCAAAACCCACTTGTCTATCTGTCTCAGAGTGGAATATTGGTTTCGGAATCTTCTAGAACTTACTTTGACAAAACGGTTTGTGGAATTCAGAAAAATATTCTACAGAAGTGAACATGCACACATAATAATATTCTGCAACATGCTTGTGTAAGCCTGGAGGGTTGAATTCCAGCTGTGTGAATTCCAGAACAAACATTTCTAAACTCTCTCTGTTGAACTGACAACCACCCACTGTTTCTGGAAGGCAATGTTTCACTTTTAGTGTTTCAGTGTTTCAGATCAAGTCATCAAAACCAACCACCCCTTCAACCGCTATGTCCAGTGTGTGTGTGTGTGTGTGTGTGTGTGTGTTTGTTGAGTGCTTCCACATGTGTGCCCTGGCTGAGGTTGGAGGTGGTTAACAGATGCTCCGGGCCCAGGGAGTCAGAACAGCAGCACCAGCTGGCCCCACTTAACATGAGACAGTACCGCACACACACACACACTGGACATACACACACACTGGGCATACATGCACACACGCACACACATACATACATACACTAGACATACACACACACATGCACAAACACACTTGCGCCCACACACACACACTAATGGGCTACTTAGTCACTGTGTTAAACATTAGAGGTTAAACAAAGCTGTCTCCAGAGGTTAAAGGGGCACGAATGTAAAGTAAATGAGTTAAGTCAAGTTAGCATAGAGAAGTTTGAGAGCTATTGTGTCACTTGAGCCTAAAGAACACTGCTGTAAAAATTTTTTATTTTACTGACCTTATTCCCTGAGAAAGGGGAAAATAGATGCTCTCCTTGCCTTTTTTCTTTTAAGAAATGACACTCATCTTCCTAATCTGTAAACCGCCGATAGAGAGGGACACACACACACACACACACACACACATAGTCTTGCACACACACACCACACACACCAGGACTGACCAGTAGATGTTTACCTCTCTCCCAGAGTGTGTTTAGATTAGAACCCACCTGCTACACTGTAAAGTAGAACATTCTAACATTCTAGGTCACAGCATTTCATATCAGAGTAGACAGAGAAGCCAAACCCGTGTTTTAAGTTTGACAGTGTGTGCAGGCTAAAATGTGTGTGTTTAGACAGAGAGGACAGATACAGATTGAGTTGTATAGGGTTGAATTTTTTTTGTAACTTGCCCAAAATTCCCAGGTTTTCCAGAAATTCTCTTTGGAGGACTTCCAGATTTCCTGCCTTTGCCTCCTGATTCTGTAAATCTTCCAAATGGGATTTTTGGAAAACCTGGGAATTTGGGGAAAGTTTTGGAATTTTGCAACCCTTTTTTGCAACTCTAGACAAAAGACGGATACAGAGTTGTAAGTTCAGGTTGATTTACAGTCAGGTTTTCTGTAGCCCAGCAGCCCAGGTTGTGGGATTGTGTTTTATGAATCCCAAGGTTCTTACTAATGCTTTTGACATGGCATAGTTCTGTTGGGCCGTTCTATGTGTGTGTGTGTGTGTGTGTGTGTGAGCGCGCACGTGCGTGTCCCACCCCAGTCTCCCTCATGGTTTCTTGTGAGCCAGGTTTTTCCACGATGACCATTAGTAGCTTTTCCATGTGTTCTCTTTGTCATATGACTGTATAACTACAGTCCGTACGTGTGTGTGTGTATTCGTGTGTTTGGTGGCAAGGGTTTCCTCCTAGGTCTTTGGGTCATTTCACTTCAAACAACACCAAGTGGCACCCTATTCCCTATATAGTGCACTACTTTTGATCACAGCCCGAAGGGCTCTGGTCAAAATTAGTGCACTTTGTAGGGAATAGAGGGTGCCATTTGGGAGGCAGCCATAGCAAGTGTGGAGAATTCTCAAGGAAAATATTATGTTTGAACTTCCTTGTCTTGGTAAAACCTTGAAACAGTAAATATCAAGCAGTGATGAAAGCAATGAAATCCTCCAAGTCAAAGTTAGGAAAATCCCAACTCAATCTAAATACAATACATGTTATGCACTGGCAAGCACACATGCATGTGCAAGCACTCTCTCTCGCACACACACACTGTGAAATTGTGGTCGAGGGTGGGCTAGGTATATCACGGATTCTATCTCTTTTATTCTGTCATTGTGCGGTACATGTAGACTATGTGTGTGTGTGTGTGTGTGTGTGTGTGTGTCTGTGTGTGTGTTTGTGTGTGACTGTGTGTTTGTGCCTGTGTGTGTGTGTATGTGTGTGTGTGTGTGTGCGTGTTTATCAGGGCAGGGCTGGGTAAAGATGTGTAATCATCAGTCAGTCTTTGATGAGTGGGGGAATTCCAGTCTCGTCTCGTTAATTCCCACTGTGCATGGCTTCCGCTCCTCTCCCCCTTCTCACTCCTTCTCACCCCTCTCCTCACCCCTCTCCTCACCCCTCTCCACCACCTCCGTCCTTTACAATGTGCTCCAACTTCAGTGTATGTAGCCAAGTTATGCTAGCTCTGTGTAACTAGCATTTCTATGTACCTAGCAATATACTCTCAAACTCTCTGCTTCTGTATAGTAGTACATCTCCATGTCAAAGTGTTACCAATAGTTCCATTTAGTTTCCAAGCCCTTTGGGAAGTTATTTTATGGAACATGCAGGGATTCTATCTAGATTCTAACTGATGAGAAGAATGTTCTAATGTTTTAAGTACTCCCTCCTGATAGGCCTAAGAACTTTCTTGAAGATCCCTCCTGATAGGCCTAAGAACATTCTAGAAGCTCCCTCCTAATCAGGCCTAAGAACATTCTAGAAGAGAGCGAGAGAGAATATGAGAGTGTAGTGGGGGGAGAGAAAGAGGGAGAGAGAGGGAGTGCGAGAAAGAAGGTGAATTCGAAAGGGAGAGAGGAGAGGGGGACACATTGCTAGAGCTCACTGACCCCCCTGACTGGATTACATGCTCCAGTGGTGCAGTGGGCTGGGCGTGGGATAGACAGACTGCATTGAACTGAAGCAGACCAGATACTAATCAGGGATCCAGAGCTTGTAAAAACACCCCCGAAAACAGACTGACGCACACACACACACACACACACACACACACACACACACTCGCTCATCCAGGGAGGTGCAGAGGGAGTGTGTGTTTGCATACTCACAGTTGCTGCCAGTTATGCCAAGCTCTTAGATTCCCTCTGACTGCCCTGCCCTGGCCCGTCCCTCCCCACACCCCCCGTCTCCTGAGATGACCCCAAAGGGGCAGGGTAAGGGGGGGGGGCAATGGAGGCCTAACAAGGACTTTCAGGCCTTGAGGTGGGATGTGAGTTTGTTTTCAAAATCACAAACATTTGTGATCTACACAGCCAACAATAACATAGTTTTCCTGATCAAGCAAAACGGTTTATTACAAAACCAAACCACCCCAGCTGCCCTCGATTCAACTTTAAAAACAGGTGTTGCTGCCAACCTCACCCAAACCCTCTTCTTGTGTCTCTTCATGTTAATGCTGGTCCTCATTCAACCCCTCCCTTTCACTTTCTCTCTCTCAAATCAAATCAAAGTTTGTTGGTTGCGTACACAGATTTGCAGATGTTATCGCAGGTGCAGCGAAATGCTTGTGTTTCTAGCTCCAACAATGCAGTTATACCTAGCAATAAATACAAAAAAACACACATAATCCAGAAAAATGTAATAATAAGTTACTAGAATACAGTATATACATATGAAGTGGGTAAAACAGTATGTAAAACATTATTAAAGTGACCAGTGTTCCATGACTCTATGTACATAGGGCAACAGTCTCTAAGGTGCAGAATGGAGTACTGGGTGGTAGCCGGCTAGGAACAGTGACTAAAATTCAGGGCAGGGTACTGGGCGGAGGCCGGCTAGTGATGACTGTTTAACAGTCTGATGGCCTGGAGATAGAAGCTGTTTTTCAGTCTCTCGGTCTAAGCTTTGATGCACCTGTACTGTCTCCGCCTTCTGGATGGTAGCGGGGTAAACAGGCCGTGGCTCGGGTGGCTGACGTTCTTGATGATCTTCTTGGCCTTCCTGTGACCCCGGGTGCTGTAGATGTCCTGGAGGGCAGGCAGTGTGCCCCCTGATGATACGTTGGGCTGACCATACCACCCTCTTGCGGACAGTGCAATTGCCGTACCAGGCGGTGATACAGCCCGACAGGATGCTCTCAATGGGGCCAAGACGAATTTCTTCAGCCTCGGCTCTGTTTTGCCTACTTCACCACGCTGTCTGTGTGAAGGCACCATTTCAGGTTGTCAGTGATGTGCACACAGAGGAACTTGAAGCTTTTGATCCACTCCACTGCGGCCCCGTCGATGTGGAAGGGGGCGTGCTCTCTCTGCTGTCTCCTGTAGTCCATGATAAGATCCTTCATTTCTTTGACGTTGGGGGAGAGGTTATTTTCCTGGCACCACTCAGCCAGGGCTCTCCCTCCTCCCTGTAGTCTCGTTGTTGTTGGTAATCAGGCTTACCATTGTTGTGTCAACTTGATGATTGAGTTGGAGACGTGCGTGACCACGCAGTCATGGGTGAACAGGGAGTACAGGAGGGTGCTGAGCACGCACCCCTGTGGGGCCCCCATGTTGAGGATTTGGGTGGCGGAGGTGTTGTTGCCTACCTTCACCACCTGTGGTCGGCCCGTCAGGAAGTCCAGGACCCAGTTGCACAGGGAGGGGTTCAGACCCAGGGCCTAGATCTTAGTGATGAGCTTGGAGGGCATTATGGTATTGAAGGCTGAGCTGTAGTGGATGAACAGCATTCTTACATAGGTATTCCTTTTGTCCAGGTGGGATAGGGCAGTGTGCAGTGCAATGGCAATTGTGTCATCCGTGGATCTGTTGGGGCAGTATGCAAATTGTAGTAGGTCTATGGTGTCGGGTAAGGTCGAGGTGAAATGGTCCTTAACTAGCCTCTCAAAGCACATTATGATGACAGAAGTGAGTGCTACGGGGCGATAGTCATTGAGTTCAGTTATCTTCGCTTTCTTGGGTACAGGAACAATGGTGGACATCTTGAATGGGGACAACAGACTGAGATATGGAGAAATTGAATATGTCCGTAAACACTCCAGCCAGCTGCTCTGCACATGCTTTGAGGACATGGCTTCGGATGCTGTCTGGGCCGGCAGCCTTGCGGGGGTTAACACGTTAAAATGACTGACTGACGTTGGCAACGGAGAACGAGAGCACACAGTCCTCATAGACGTTGGGGGCCCGCGTCAGCGGCTCACGTTGGCAGCTCGATGTTGTGTGTGTTCTCTCTCTCTCTCTCTCTCTCTCTCTCTCTATCTCTCTCTCTCTCTCTCTATCTCTCTCTCTCTCTCTCTCTCTCTCTCTCTCTCTCTCTCTCTCTCTCTCTTATTCCACCCTCCCTGTTATTGCCCTTACAGACGTGTGTTATATCATTACTGGGAAACCATTTAACAGTTGGTTAGTGTTTGAGCTCTGGCCAAGCCCCGATGGGTCTTTATAACAACCCCAATTAGACCATACCGCAGGTGGGAACAGAGAGAGAGAGAGCTCAGAGGGGAACAGAGAGAGAGAGAGCTCAGAGGGGAACAGAGAGAGAGCTCAGGGGGGAACAGAGAGAGAGAGAGCTCAGGGGGGAACAGAGAGAGAGCTCAGGGGGGAACAGAGAGAGAGAGAGCTCAGAGGGGAACAGAGAGAGAGAGAGCTCAGAGGGGAACAGAGAGAGAGCTCAGGGGGGAACAGAGAGAGAGAGAGCTCAGAGGGGAACAGAGAGAGAGAGAGCTCAGAGGGGAACAGAGAGAGAGAGAGCTCAGGGGGGAACAGAGAGAGAGAGAGAGCTCAGGGGGGAACAGAGAGAGAGAGAGAGAGAGCTCAGGGGGGAACAGAGAGAGAGAGAGCTCAGGGGGAACAGAGAGAGAGAGAGCTCAGGGGGGAACAGAGAGAGAGAGCTCAGAGGGGAACAGAGAGAGAGCTCAGGGGGGAACAGAGAGAGAGAGCTGAGAGGGGAACAGAGAGAGAGCTCAGGGGGGAACAGAGAGAGAGAGAGCTCAGGGGGAACAGAGAGAGAGAGAGCTCAGGGGGGAACAGAGAGAGAGAGAGCTCAGGGGGGAACAGAGAGAGAGAGAGCTCAGGGGGGAACAGAGAGAGAGAGAGCTCAGGGGGGAACAGAGAGAGAGCTCAGGGGGGAACAGAGAGAGAGAGAGAGCTCAGGGGGGAACAGAGAGAGAGAGAGAGCTCAGGGGGGAACATAGAGAGAGAGAGCTCAGGGGGGAACAGAGAGAGAGAGAGCTCAGGGGGGAACAGAGAGAGAGAGAGAGCTCAGGGGGGAACAGAGAGAGAGAGAGCTCAGAGGGGAACAAAGAGAGAGCTCAGGGGGGGAACAGAGAGAGAGAGAGCTCAGGGGGGAACGGAGAGAGAGAGAGCTCAGAGGGGAACAGAGAGAGAGAGAGAGAGCTCAGGGGGGAACAGAGAGAGAGAGAGCTCAGGGGGGAACAGAGAGAGAGCTCAGGGGGGAACAGAGAGAGAGAGAGCTCAGGGGGGAACAGAGAGAGAGCTCAGATGGGAACAGAGAGAGAGAGAGCTCAGGGGGGAACAGAGAGAGAGCTCAGGGGGGAACAGAGAGAGAGAGAGCTCAGGGGGGAACAGAGAGAGAGAGAGCTCAGGGGGGAACAGAGAGAGAGAGAGCTCAGGGGGGAACAGAGAGAGAGCTCAGGGGGGAACAGAGAGAGAGAGAGCTCAGGGGGGAACAGAGAGAGAGAGGGTGGGAGAGAGAGTGAGAGAGAGGGTGGTAAGACAGAAAGACAGAGAGAATCAAAGAGAGAGAGATAAAGAGAGTGAGAGAGAAAATGAATAGAGGAAGTCTGAGGTCAGAATAGAATTGAATATGATATAAAAGTTCCTACATACTTCCAGGTCATCTCCTATAATCTCTTGACTAGGCTTCAAGATTATATCATCAAATTCACGAAAACTTGTTCATTTAGGATGTAAAATTATGTGTATTAATTTGCTCATACCCAATGCCTTTATAAATGTTTTTGACACTCAAGAAATATTGCCAAAAGTTAGAATTGGTCTTATTTGAAATACAACTCCTGCAGCCTTGTTGTTAGGATGCTTGAGTGTGCCTGGTCAAGTTGAAGACTCACAGGATGGTAAGAACCTGTTAGTTACAGACATATTGATGTGTTTTATATTAGATTACGCTGCTTTGTTTTACTTAACATTGACAGCAAGTACATAAAAATCAAATATATATATATATAATAATAATTGTAGGCCGGCAAGCTGCCGAAAGTGAGACATATACAGCTGGTAGGAGTTGTAGTTCATGTGTGTAGTTCTAATGAAGCGGTTGCAGATTTTCGGCTTTGTGCTTCTTCTTGGCCATCAAATACGCTGAAAAGTTAATTAACTCGGAAACACGTATAGATGTACATTTTAATATACAGGTAACTGCCAAAATAAAGGAAACACTTCAGTAAATGAGGGATACAAAGTATATTGAAAGCAGGTGCTTCCACACAAGTGTGGTTCCTGAGTTAATTAAGCAATTAGCCTCCCATCATGCTTAGAGTCAGGTATGTATAAAAATGTCCAGTTGCCCATTATTTTGGCTACCATGGCTAGAAGAAGAGATCTCAGTTACTTTGAAAGGTGGGTCTCAAAGGCGTATAGAGGAGTTTAAAGTAAGTGTGTGTGTGTGTGTGTGTGTGTGTGTGTGTGTGTGTGTCACCAGATCTCAACCCAATTGAACACTTATGGGAGATTCTGGAGCGGTGCCTGAGACAATGTTTTCCACCACCATCAACAAAACACCAAATTATGGAATTTCTTGTGGAAGAATGGTGTCGCATCCCTCCAATCAAATTCCAGACACATCAAATGTTATTTGTCACATGCGCCGAATACAACAGGTGTAGACCTTACTGTGAAATGCTTACTTACAAGCCCTTAACCAACAATGCAGAGTTTTGAAAAAGTAAGTAAGAAACATTTGCTAAATAGGAAAATATAGGAAAAATAGTAACACAATAAAACAAGAATAACAAGGCTATATACAAGGGGTACCGGTACCGAGTCAATGTGCAGGGGTACAGGTTAGTCAAGGTAATTGAGGTAATATGTACATGTAGGTAGGGTTAAAGTGACTATGCATAGATAAGACTTGTAGAATCTATGCGAAGGCGCATCGAAGCTGTTCTGGTGGCTCGTCGTGGCTTAACACCCTTTTAAGACACTTTATGTTGGTGTTTCCTTTATTTTGGCAGTTACCTGTACATCTTGTATGACCGCGTTTTCATGACTTTGACGATGGAAATTTGAGGTTCATTCTTAGCCTACAAAATGAGGATCCAGGAAGTGTCACCTTTATACCGTATAGAATGTTACTTTTTATTTTATTTATTTTGGTACTTTTTACCCCTTTTTCGTGATATCCAATTGGTAGTTACAGTCTTGTCCCATCGCTGCAACTCCCGTACGGACTCGGGAGAGGCGAAGGTCGAGAGCCATGCGTCCTCCGAAACACGACCCCGTCAAGCCGCACTGCTTCTTGACACACTGCGCGCTTAACCTGGAAGCCAGCCGCACCAATGTGTCGGAGGAAACACCGTACAGCTGGCGACCGAAGTCAGCGTGCATGTGCCCGGCCCGCCACAAGGAGACGATGCTGGGCCAATTGTGCGCCGCCTCATGGGTCTCCCGGTTGCGGCTCATGGGTCTCCCGGTCGAACCCAGATCTGCGATGCAGTGCTTTAGACCGCTGTGCCACTCGGGAGGCAGAACTTTACTTTTTACATTCACTTTATTGTTACTTGATTCATAGTTTTACTAAGAGGCCAAAGGGTATAATATAGTAGCTACAATACAGCATTACAGCTCAGACCCAGTGTTATGAGTTAGTTTGTTGGCCCATAACTTTCTGTGATTTCCTATCCACTTCTTCCTTTCCCTCTCCTTCTGACAACCTGATACACTTGACATTTACACCAGTGACATTCTATGACACTCAGGGGATAGTAACACACACACACACACACACACTCAGCGGAGAGGAAGTAACTGTGTGGGGGGATTCCAATGTCCCAGCTGTGACCACTAGTGCTGACCGACATCGGTTAAATTATTTGAATTCCATTTATTTCTTTTTTTTTCTGTGAGCTCAATGCGCACATTGCGCAGTTTCTCTAGAGATAAATCAGATCAAGCCCGAACTGTGCGATGTAGTAGGGAGTTGTTTCCAACAGGCCAATATTCTACATAGTTTATACTTGTCTGGTCTGCGTGTTTCTTTTACACCTGCTACGTTACGTTAGTGTGGGGCAGACATGGAGAGAAGAGACAGGAGAATGTGAGATCGAGCGGGATAGAGAGCAGTTGCTTTGCGAGGTATTTCTCTACCTGAAAATACATGATCTAAGTGATTGATAGTATGCCTTATTTACTTTGAAGAACGACTACAATTGTGATTTTGTCAGACAATATAGGCAGCAGCTCTATAGAGATGACTTGGAATTAAAAGATAAAGCAATCAAATAAAAACAAATGTAATATACACAACAATTGAAATATTTTATTAAAGTAATGTGAATAAATGATGGTTAATAAGTGATAAGCAGTAATGGGTCACTACCATCATGGGACTTGTTTTACAGTGGCTTGCGAAAGTATTAACCCCCCTTGGCATTTTTCCTATTTTGTTGCCATACAACCTGGAATTAAAATGGATTTTTTGGGGGGTTGTATCATTTGATTTACACAACATGCCTATCACTTTGAAGATGCAAAAAATATATATTTTTTAAACAAACAAGAAATCAGACAAAAAAACAGAAACCTTGAGCGCGCATAACTATTCACCCCCCCCCCCCAAAGTCAATACTTTGTAGAGCCACCTTTTGCAGCAATTACAGCTGCAAGTCTCTTGGGGTATGTCTCTATAAGCTTGGCACATCTAGCCACTGGGATTTTTGCCCATTCTTCAAGGCATAACTGCTCCAGCTCCTTCAAGTTGGATGGGTTCCACTGGTGTACAAGTCATACCACATATTCTCAATTGGATTGAGGTCTCGGCTTTGACTAGGCCATTCCAAGACATTTAAATGTTTCCCCTTAAACCACTCGAGTGTTGATTTAGCAGTATGCTTAGGGTCATTGTCCTGCTGGAAGGTGAACCTCCGTCCCAGTCTCAAATCTCTGGAAGACTGAAACAGGTTTCCCTCAAGAATTTCCCTGTATTTAGCACCATCCATCATTCCTTCAATTCTGACCAGTTTCCCAGTCCCTGCCGATTAAAAACATCCCCACAGCATGATGCTGCCACCACCATGCTTCATGGTGTTCTCGGGGTGATGAGAGGTGTTGGGTTTGCGCCAGACATAGCGTTTTCCTTGATGGCCAAAAAGCTAAATTTTTGTCTCATCTGACCAGAGTACCTTCTTCCACATGTTTGGGGAGTCTCCCACATGCCTTTTGGCAAACACCAAATGTGTTTGCTTATTTTTTTCTTTAAGCAATGGCTTTTTTCTGGCCACTCTTCCGTAAAGCCCAGCTCTGTGGAATGTACGGCTTAAAGTGGTCCTATGGACAGATAATCCAATCTCCGCTGTGGAGCTTTGCAGCTCCTTCAGGGTTATCTTTGGTCTCTTTGTTGCTTCTCTGATTAATGCGCTCCTTGCCTGGTCCGTGAGTTTTGGTGGGTGGCCCTTTCTTGGCAGGTTTGTTGTGGTGCCATATTCTTTCAATTTTTTTATAATGGATTTAATGGTGCTCTGTGGGATGACTAAAATGTAAAATGTTCAAAGTTTCCGATATTTTTTTTATAACCCAACCCTGATCTGTACTTCTCCACAACTTTGGTCCCTGACCTGTTTGGAGAGCTCCTTGGTCTTCATGGTGCCGCTTGCTTGGTGGTGCCCCTTGCTTAGTGGTGTTACAGACTCTGGGGCCTTTCAGAACAGGTGTATATATACGGAGATCATGTGACACTTAGATTGCACACAGGTGGACTTTATTTAACTAATTATGTGACTTCTGAAGGTAATTGGTTGCACCAGATCTTATTTAGGGGTTTCATAGCAAAGGGGGTGAATACATATGCACGCACCACTTTTCCGTTATTTATTTAGTTATTTCTTTTATTTCACTTCACCAATTTGGACTATTTTGTGTATGTCCATTACATGAAATCCAAATAAAAATCCATTTAAATTACAGGTTGTAATGCAACAAAATAGGAAAAACGCCAAGGGGGATGAATACTTTTGCAAGGCACTGTATTCTGTGTTGTTACCGCATTCAACCCACATAATGCATTTATTGTTTAAAAAATAATCGAAACCGAAATCGAAAACCATTATTCTTTTTTAATAATCGAACTGAAACCGAACCGACCTCAAAAAGCACTAATCGCTCAGCACTAGTGACCACACACACGCATGCACACGCACGCACACACACACACACACACATACACTGAGTTGACCTGTTTGGCTCTATCATGCACAGCCAGAGGCAAAAAGAGAGATATGAGAGAGAGAGAGGCAGAGAGCTGTAACCGTGGGAGGGATGGAGGGAGGGAGACGAATGGTCTGACAGACAGAGGCTGGAGAGAGGGAAGGAGACAGAGGGAGGGAGACTGATAGCCATACAGAGGGAATGAGGGAAGAGAGGGAGGAGAGTGGCATCCTAGCTGTTGATGAAGTGTTCCCATGCATGTTGACACAGTGGCAGGCAGGTACTGGATTGCTCTCCCCTGCACACATGCCAGGCAGGAGATTAAACAAACAGGATGCTGGGCAGGAATGTCTGAGTTATCTAGACTGACAGAGCTGACCAGTGCCCAGAGACACTCTAGGCCCGGACCAAGGTATCTAACCCAGACCCTAGCCAGACCCAGATGAAGGTAACTGGTAACCCAGAAAAGAGTCCCAAAACAAGCTTAAACTAGGGAGAGGGGTTCCCTGATGTTAGAGGTTAGGGTCTCAAGACTTACAGTACTGTTGAGATAAAGGATCTCCGATGTCTGTAAAGGCCTTCCCCTCTTCCCCTATTGTCTACAGCTCACTGGCTACCCAGGCTAGAGATGTAGGCCAACTCTTATTTAGAATATGTACAGAGAGAGAGAGATGAATGCTAGGCCCAGGCTTCTATAAGGGACATTTTATTTGTTACATGTGCCGAATACAACAAGTGTAGACTTTACCATGAAATGCTTACTTACGAGCACTTTCCCAACAATGCAGTTAAAAAGTAAGAACATTTGCAAATAGATAAAAATAAAATAGTAATACAATAAAATAACAATAACGAGGCTATATACAAGCTATATACAAGGAGTACAGGTACCGAGTCAGTGTACTGGGTACGAGGTAGATGGGGTGATTGATTGAGGTAATATGTACATGTAGGTTTGGTAAGGTGGTTGATTGAAGTACTATGTACATGTACACTACCGTTCAAAAGTTTGGGGTCACTTAGAAAACTCGTCAGTCTATTCTTGTTCTGAGAAATGAAGGCTATTCCATGCGAGAAATTGCAAAGAAACTGTATATCTCGTACAACGCTGTGTACTACTCCCTTCACAGAACAGCGCAAACTGGCTCTAACCAGAATAGAAAGAGGAGTGGGAGGCCCCGGTGCACAACTGAGCAAGAGGACAAATACATTAGAGTGTCTAGTCTCAACGTCAACAGTGAAGAGGCGACTCCGGGATGCTGACCTAGGCAGAGTTGCAAAGAAAAAGCCATATCTCAGTCTGGCCAATAAAAATAAGATTAAGATGGGCAAAAGAACACAGACACTGGACTTTTTCTTTGCAACTCTGCCTAGGTCAGCATCCCGGAGTCGCCTCTACACTGTTGACGTTGAGACTGGTGTTTTGCGGGTACTATTTAATGAAGCTGCCAGTTGAGGACCTGTGAGGCGTCTGTTTCTCAAACTAGACACTCTAATGTATTTGTCCTCTTGCTCAGTTGTGCACCGGGGCCTCCCTCTCCTCTTTCTATTCTGGTTAGAGCCAGTTTGCGCTGTTCTGTGAAGGGAGTAGTACACAGTGTTGTACGAGATCTTCAGTTTCTTGGCAATTTCTCGCATGGAATAGCCTTCATTTCTCAGAACAAGAATAGACTGACGAGTTTCAGAAGAAAGTTATTTGTTTCTGGCCATTTTGATCATGTATTCAAACCCACAATTGCTGATACTCAACTAGTCTCAAGAAGGCCAGTTTTATTGCTTCTTTAATCAGCACAACAGTTTTCAGCTGTGCTAGCATAATTGCAAAAGGGTTTTCTAATGATCAATTAGCCTTTTAAAATGATAAACTTGGATTAGCAAACACAACGTGCCATTGGAACACAGGACTGATGGTTGCTGATAATGGGCCTCTGTACGCCTATGTAGATATTACATAGAAAATCAGCTGTTTCCAGCTACAATCGTCATTTACAACATTAACAATGTCTACACTGTATTTCTGATCAATTTGATGTTATTTTAATGGACAAAAAAATTGCTTTTCTTTAGAAAACAAGGACATTTCTAAGTGACCCCAAACTTTTGAACGGTAGTGTAGGTAGGGGTGAAAAGCAGAAAGTCCGGGTAGCCATTTGATTAACTGTTCAGCAGTCGTATGGCTTTGGGGTAGAAGCTGTTCAGGAGCCTTTTGGTCCCAGACTTGGCACTCCAGTACCACTTGCCGTGCGGTAGCAGAGAGAACAGACTATGACTTGGGTGGCTGGAGTCTTTGACAATTCTTAGGGCCTTCCTCTGACACCGCCTGGTATAGAGGTCCTGGATGACGTATGCACTACCCTCTGTAGCGCCTTGCAGTCGGATGCCGAGCAGTTGCCATACCAAGCGGTGATGCAACCAGTCAAGATACTCTCAATGGTGCAGCTGTAGAACTGTTAGAGGATCTGAGGGCCCATGTCATTCTTTTCAGCCTCCTGAGGGGGAAGAGGCGTTGTCGTGCCCTCTTCATGACTGTGTTTGGACCATGATAGGTCCTTAGTGATGTGGACACCGAGGAACCTGGAGATCTCGACCGTCTCCACTACAACGTCTCGATGTGAATTGGGGCGTGCTCAGCCCTCCGTTTCCTGTAGTTCACGATAAGCTCCTTTGTCTTGCTGACGTTGAGGGAGAGGTTGTTGTCCTGGCACCACACTGCCAGGTCTCATCGTCGTCTGTGATCAGGCCAACCACCGTCGTGTCGTCGGCAAACTTAATGATGGTGTTGGAGTCGTGCGTGGCCACGCAGTCGTGGGTGAACAGGGAGTACAGGAGGGGGCTAAGCTCTCATCCCTGAGGGGCCCCTGTGTTGAGGGTCAGCGTGGCGGACGTGTTTTTGCCTACCCTCACCTCCTGGTGGCAACCCGTCAGAAAGTCCAGTATCCAATTGCAGAGGGAGTTGTTTAATCCCAGGTTCCTTAGTTTTGTGATGAGCTTTGAGGGCACTATGGTGTTGAACACTGAGCTGTAATCGATGAACAGCATTTTCACGTAGGTGTTCCTTTTGTCCAGGTGGGAAAGGGCATTGTGGAGTGCAATAGAGATTGCGTCATCTGTGGATCTGTTGGGGCAGTATGCGAAATGGAGTTGGTCCAGGGTGTCTGGGGTGATGGTGTTGATGTGAGCCATGACAAGCCTTTCAAATCCTTTCATGGCTAGAAATGTGAGTAGTCATTTAGACAGGTTACCTTGGCATTCTTGGGCACGGGGACTATGGTGGTCTGCTTGAACCATAAGGGTATTACAGACTGGGTCAGGTTGAAAATGTCAGTGAAGACACTTGCCAGCTGGTCAGCCCATGTTCAGAGGACACGTCCTGTTAATCCGTCTGGCCCTGCAGCCTTGTGAATGTTAACCTGTTTTGATACAGTGTGTTACTGCCATCTAGTGGTAGTACATTACACATCTAAACTCGCTGGTTTTCTTTGCTTTCCTTTTCTTTTCTTTACATTTGACATGTTAGTCATTTAGCAGACGCTCTTATCCAGAGCGACTTACAGTTAGTGAATACATATTATTTTTTTATACTGGCCTCCCGTGGGAAACGAACCCACAACCCTGGCGTTGCAAACGCCATGCCCTATCAACTGAGCTACATCCCTGCCGGCCATTCCCTCCCCTACCCTGGACGACGCTGGGCCAATTGTGCACCGCCCATGAGTCTCCCGGTCGCGGCCGTCTGCGACAGAGCCTGGATTCGAACCAGGATCTCTAGTGGCACAGTTAGCACTGCGATGCAGTGCCTTAGACCACTGCGCCACTCTCTACATTGATAGAGTGGAGTTATTCCATGTAACATGATTGTGACGATGCAAACTCACACCTTTCGTCCCTTCCCTCCATTACCCGTATTGTTTTTTAACTCACACCTTTCGTCCCTTCCCTCCATTACCCGTATTGTTTTTTAACTCACACCTTTCGTCCCTTCCCTCCATTACCCGTATTGTTTTTTAACTCACACCTTTCGTCCCTTCCCTCCATTACCCATATTGTTTTTTAACTCACACCTTTCGTCCCTTCCCTCCATTACCCGTATTGTTTTTTAACTCACACCTTTCGTCCCTTCCCTCCATTACCCGTATTGTTTTTTAACTCACACCTTTCGTCCCTTCCCTCCATTACCCGTATTGTTTTTTAACTCACACCTTTCGTCCCTTCCCTCCATTACCCGTATAGTTTTTTAACTCGCACCGCCTCGTGTAATTAAGGTTGGCTATTTATTCATGTTTAGATGAACAATAGTACTTCTTTACATTAATGTGTAGATCAAGTCATTAAGTTGCTTATTTTGCTTAAAATCCTTTTTAGTTTGTAACATTTGCAACTCACAAGCTCCCGAGTCTCGTGTTGGGGAGACTCTTCCCACAGCCGCTGTTGGGTGTTCTTGATAGCACGCGACTGTCTCATGTGCGACTTTACCTGTGTATTTCGCAGACATTTTGGGGGGGACAATCGAGTCTGATATATTATTGACATAATATTAGCATACGTTTTGTCCTAATTAAAATGCATTATACTACAGCATTTCCAATTACTATTATATTTGTTCTTTTAAAATAAATTGTTATTGTATTTCGCTTTGAGGTGTCTTTTTGTTCCATGTGTGGATCCACCTGTCGTTGGTAGGTCCTATGTGAGCCTTTCCGGTTTCAGATTATTTAACCAAATAGTTTTTTTAACTCTGTAATGGTCCTGCTAGTCCAGACAGATGCCACAAAAAAGACCTCAGACTGGGAAAATCGTTTTGAACTATCATCCAGCTCGGAGTTCCTAGTCGGAAACTCTGGGATCTTTCTAGAGCACCGACTTTCCCAGTTGTTGTGTGTGTGTGTGTATGTGGTTTGTGTGTGTGGTTTGTTTGTTTGTGTGTGTGTGTGTGTGTGTGTGTGTGTGTGTGTGTGTGTGCACCCGTGCACGTGTGTGTGCACATCATCACTGTTTCTGTGCTGCACATCGGGCCCTGTACACAGAGCATGTACTGCTGTCTGACTTTACGTCCTCCAGACCTCTAGAACTACACAGAACTGTCTGAGAAATGACAAACACATGAACATCTAACATCTCTCTCTCTCTCTCTCTCTCTCTCTCTCTCTCTCTCTCTCTCTCTCTCTCTCTCTCTCTCTCTCTCTCCTCTCTCCTCTCTCTCTCGCTCTCTCTCTCTCTCTCTCGTTCTCTATCTATATATCTATCTATCTATCTCGCTCTCTCGCTCTCTCTCTCACTCTCCTTCTCTCTCTCTCTCTCTCTCTCTCTCTCTCTCTCTCTCTCTCTCTCTCTCTCTCTCTCTCTCTCTCTCTCTCTCTCTCTCTCTCTATCTCTTGTTTTCTCTCTCTCTCTCCTTATTTCTCTCTCTTATCTCTCTCTCTCTCTTCATCCTACAGGCGTGTCATGGTTGTGCAGCGGGATCAAAGTGTGACTGCAGCGGAGTGAAAGGAGGCAAGGTGAGTGTGAAACACACACACACACCTAATGACCTACTGTAGAAAACAACCATAACATGACATATTATTTAATTGTTTGATTTGTAATGACTCTTTTGTCTGTGTGCTATCTGCAGGGTAAGAAGCGTTTGTAATGACTGTGTGTTCTATGTGTAATGTTCTATGTTTAATGTTCTATGTGTGATGTTCTACGTGTAATGTTCTATGTGTGATGTTCTACGTGTAATCTTCTATGTGTGATGTTCTACCTGTGATGTTCTACGTGTAATGTTCTACGTGGAATGTTCTATGTTCTATGTTCCACAGGGCGAGAGGGGTTTCCCAGGACTACAGGGTCAGCCAGGCGTACCAGGGTTCCCCGGACCTGAGGGGCCAATCGGAGGCAGGGGAGAGAAGGTAGGGGCCGCTTCCTGGATCTTGTTGTAGGAGCAACAGAACACCTGACCATATCTGGGAATGATGCACTTGAAAACGAATCCTCTTCTCTCCCTCTCTCTCCCTCCTCTCCCCCTCTGTCTTTCTCTCTCACAGGGTAGTGACGGACCTTCAGGGCCATCCGGTCCAAAAGGAATTAGGGTGAGTGACCCAGATTTATTAACTTGACAAAGTCCCACACTTCTGTCTGTAATATTTCCACTTTCAGTGTACGCCATCAAGGAGTGTAGTACTTTCCCCTGTCCATCAGAGGTCCTTGTTTCACTCCAAGCAAAACAGAAGCTCCATGCCTTAGTATTGACATAGCTGGTTCTGAATTGAATTGAATGCATCATTACACAAAGTCATCATAACTTATGTTATTAATTTATCCTCCTTGTTATTCCCACAGGGACCTCCTGGACTGCCCGGATTCCCAGGAACACCAGGAATTCCAGTAAGTTTCCAACCATTCCCAGTTCTCATCTATTGTAGCGTACCTGTCTGCATCCCTTCTGGTACAGAGATGAGTCCCAATTTTCCACCATGCAATTGCACACTTTCTCGCATGCATTTTTCTCCAGCCATTTTTCTTACACTAACCCCATGCTTTTACATGAATGACGGGGAGTGTGCAAGTGCACACTTCTGGAAAAGGGTGGAGAATTGGGATACTGCCATGATGGAACCTATACTGAACTTTCTCTGGTTGTTGTTTTACATTACCTGATATCCAGTATGTCATGTGACCTCACTTCCTGTCTGATGTCTAACTTCCTGTTGTCCTCTGTGTGTTCTCCTCTAGGGTCTCCCAGGACAGGACGGGCCCCCGGGCCCAAGAGGAACTGCAGGCTGCAACGGGACTAAGGTAGGCTACTATGGTTACTACTGACTGACAGCCATTCAACTCTGTCGAGTCCTGAGAGAACTTGGGTTCTCCTGAATCTGGACTGAAACTGGCATACTGTTCTATCACACCTGGCCACTAAAAGGCAGCAAATAGGAAAAGTAACCTATGGGCTGGAGACTGTTGATGCAAAATTAAAGGATTGATTATGTCTCTTCTTAGGGTGAGAGAGGCTTCCCTGGAAGTCCAGGCTTCCCTGGACTGGAGGGCCGATCGGTGAGTCACACACACACACACACTTCTCTGTCCTCTCATACACCTACATCCAGGTTTTCCCCCGGCCTCTTAAATGCTGCATATTACTGAACATTTTACTGACTCCACATTATGTATTTTTGACTGTTGTTTGTATGATATTGTTTAACCTATTTGTGTGTTACGTGCTGCTCTCGCATCAGGACAGGTCGTCATTATAAATATGAATGTGTTCTTAATTAACTTACCTGTATGAAATATAAATACACCTGTCCACTTTGTAATTTCTCTGTGTGGAAACTTGGGAAAGGAAACGAATGAGACTTTGAAATGTATTCCTTCTCTCTCTGCTCGTTTGCAGGGTCCACCTGGTTTTCCAGGACAAAAGGTTACTATTCTTTCAACACTGTTCTTAACTGTTATTATCTTTCGATCAAATACTGTACATTTACCAGGCCTATCTGTCTGTGCTAGTAGTTCTATTTCTGTAGCTAGGGCCTGTGTGATGTGTTCCTTTCTAACCTCCTCCTGTTGTCCCTCTACAGGGAGATCCAGGTGATGTCATCTCAAGTGACCGCTTTGGACAGACAGGAGGTGTAGGTCTACCTGGTGTGCCTGGAGTTCCTGTGAGTATTCTATATAGAACCATATAACCACTTTGAATTTAACTGATTTAAAAAAGGATTAAAAAAAGGATCCTATACGTCAGTCCTTACCCACCCTGCTGATAAGGGTGGGTCGGTTGTACTCATGGATAGGACAGATTGACAACTGCTTGACAACACCTTTTACAACAAACTCAGAAGTGACCCCACTTCCGAATTTCAGAACACTTTTTTATTGGAACAGACCACAGAACAGCTCCCCTCCTTTGTAAAGGACACCAGCAGTATGATCTCTATTACTGAATCTCTTGATCCTCTCTCCCTGATAATACCTTGTTAGTTACTTTTGACGTTGAGTCGTTATACACAAAAAGTTTCTAAATGACTTCTTTATTCAGACAAAGGGTACTGCTATGGGGTCCCCTATGGCTCCTAACTATGCTAATTTGTATGTGGGTTAAATGGAGAAACAGTCAATTTTCAATCCTCTCAAAAATGTTTTCTTGCCTAACATTATTATTTGGAAACGGTACGTTGATGATATTTTTGTTCTATGGAGAGGTGATTCAAAACAGCTCCAGGCATTCCATGCTTTTCTTAACTCTTGTACTGAGCACCTGAGATTTACTATGCAATCTGACACAAGTCAAATTAGTTTCTTTGATCTTCTGATTTTGTGTGAGGATAATGTTCTATACACTGATCTTTACAGGAAACCTACTGATCGTAACAGTTTGTTGAGGGCTGATAGTTGTCACCCGCTTCCCTTGAAAAACAGTTTGCCCTACAGCCAATTCTGTCGAATCAAAATAATTTGTAAAAAACTATCAGATTTCGACCGAAATATAGCTGAGACGCAAAGAAAATTCAAGGAGAGGGGGTACAAAAATGGTCAGATTAATACTGCCATTGAGAAAATTCTAAACAAAACGAGACATGATCTCTTTCAAGGATAGTCTTGTAAAAATAAGCATTATTGCGTTCTAACAACACGCTATTCAAAATGCTCTGAATAAATGAAGGGAATTGTTTCAAAAACATTGGCACATTCTAAGATCCGATGACAGTATCGGTAATGTGTTTTCGGACCCTCCCTTGTTAGTATTCCCGCTGGGCAGAAATCTCAGAGATCAATTGGTAAACTCTGATTTACCACCCCAAAATATCTCTGCACAACGTTTATTTGCGCCTCTACCAGATGGAAACTACAAGTGTAATGGTTGCGCTCAATGCAATGGCACTTACAAATATAGATCCTTCAAACACCCCCAAACAGGGAAACAGATCCCAATAAAAGGTGTTATCACGTGTTCCACTAAGGCAGTTATTTATCTTATAACTTGTCCTTGTGGTAAAAATTATGTGGGTAAAACAAAGCGTGAATTAAAAGTACGAATCTCGGAGCATCGTAGCACCATTAGGTGCAAAAACTCGACGTACCCAGTCGCAGTCCACTTTTTGGAAGCGAACCACTTGATTTCGTCCCTACATTATATCGGCATCGAACATGTCACCCTCCCTAGGTGACCTCGACAACTTATTGTTAAAACGAGAGGCTGCCTGGATCTTTAATTTAAAGACCCTTGCTCCCTTCGGTCTCAACGTAAACTTTGATTTGAAGCCATTCTTGTAATTATTGTGATTTTGCTATTCATTGTAAATGTTTGTATGCCTATGTAGCCAAATTGTATTTATGATCGTATGCTATCCATTCATGTTTTTTGTCTTTTTTGTATGTTCTGTTTATCTGTGAATTAACCAATGAAATCAGGCCACACCCGGCCATGATTACAGACACCTGTGTGTGTCCTTTGACACTATATAAACTAGTGACCCGCAGTGTTTGTCATTATACCCTGATGAAGACAGCTTGTCTGTCGAAACGTTGGTTATTAGGTTATTAAATTATGGCATCTGAGCTCCTAGTGTGAGACTCTCCTTTTCTTTTTCAAGTGTTCTACTCCATTAGCCAGCACCTCGCCTAAATAGGTGTGCATTTCTTCCGCCTCCTAAGTATTCTATATAGAACCATAGAACCACTTTGAACTTAACTGATAAAAAGAAGAAGGAAAAAAAAGGAATTAGACTTTGTCAAGCGATTTGTCTTATCAAATGGTAGGCTAATGTAATATATTGCTCATAGTTGGATGATCAGAATCAATAAAACGAATGGTAAATGATTATGAGAGATCCGTGGAGGCTGCTGAGGGGAGGACGTCTCATAATAATGTCTGGAACGGAGCGGATGGAATAGCATCAAACCACGTATTTGATCTATTTGATACCATTCGACTCATTCCGCTCCAGCCATTACCACGAGCCCGTCCTCCCCAATTAAGGTGCCACCAACCTCCTGTGTGAGAGATGTCATGTAAACCTTTCAACACATTGCTTTGTGTGTAATGTTTGTGGTGTCTGTCTTGTTTCTAGGGTAACCCAGGCCCTGCAGGATTGTCAGGTCCTGTCGGTCCACCTGGACCCAGAGGTTATGAGGTACACTGATACAGGAGTTCTTCAACTTTTTCAGCTCCAGACCCAAATGAGATAATGAACTTCCTCCCGTGACCCAAATCGTCAACCAATGACCTAATTTAAGAAGAAATAGTGTGGAATTATAGATGTATTCTCATAACTTGTGACCTACCTTTCATATGCCCAGGGCACACTTTGGGTCCCAACCCATAGTTTAAGAAAACCCTGAGGTACAGTTACACCCCAAATCGTCTTAACTGCCACTTGTCCGATATGTTCTGAGGGACTTTATACAGTCAAACTGGTCCCAGACCTGTTACAAACGTTATGTGCTGAGGGACTTTACACAGTCAAACTGGTCCCAGATCTGTTAAAAACATTATGTTCTGAGGGACAGTCAAACTGGCCTCAGACCTGTTGTGACATCCAGTAGTGTGTTTGTGATCTGAAGTCTCACAGATCAAGATAAGAACTTATCCAATGTATTTTAGGGAATAATAATGTTTTATTGTACTATCAATAGTTATACAGTATACCGTGCGTTGTTAAAACAGTTGTGTGTGTTGTTGTTAATAATGTTTTGTGTGTTGTTAATAAAGTGTTGTGTGTTGTTTTGTAGGGTCGTAGCGGGCCTCCTGGTCCTCCTGGTCCTAAGGTGAGTTGCTTTACACCCTGAATCACACACACACACACACACACACACACACACACACACACACACACACACACACACACCCTGGGGCAGCAGGTAGCCTAGCGGTTAGAGCGACTAGGTGACTAGGTGAAAAATCTGTCGATCTGCCGTTGAGCAAGGCACTTAACCCTAATTGCTCCAGGGTTGCCGTCAATAATGGCTGATCTCTGGCCGTGACCCCACTCTCCGAGCGTGTCTCAGGGGGAGTGGGATATGCAAAAAAAAATACTTTCCATTCACACCACACACTAGTACAGGTTACACACTTGTACATGTGTGAAACAGGACAAATTGAAGCACCCCGTATTTGACCTTTGACACACACACTGATACTAAACTCTGGTCAATTATGTGTACCACACTCAGTTCAACTACTGTACACACACTTGCCCATACACTCCTAATGTACACTGCTCAAAAAAATAAAGGGAACACTTAAACAACACAATGTAACTCCAAGTTGATTTCTGTGAAATCAAACTGTCCACTTAGGAAGCAACACTGATTGACAATACATTTCACATGCTGTTGTGCAAATGGAATAGACAACAGGTGGAAATTATAGGCAATTAGCAAGACACCCCCCAATAAAGGAGTGGTTCTGCAGGTGATGACCACAGACCACTTCTCAGTTCCTATGCTTCCTGGCTGATGTTTTGGTCACTTTTGAATGCTGGCGGTGTTTTGGTCACTTTTGAATGAGGGCCCGACGTCCACAGGTGGGGGTTGTGCTTACAGCCCAACACCGAGCAGGACGTTTGGCATTTACCAGAGAACACCAAGATTGGCAAATTCGCCACACCAAGATTGGCAAATTCGCCACTGGCGCCCTATGCTCTTCACAGATGAAAGCAGGTTCACACTGAGCACATGTGACAGACGTGACAGAGTCTGGAGACGCCGTGGAGAACATTCTGCTGCCTGCAACATCCTTCAGCATGACCGGTTTGGCGGTGGGTCAGTCATGGTGTGGGGTGGCATTTCTTTGGGGGGCCGCACAGCCCTCCATGTGCTCGCCAGAGGTAGCCTGACTGCCATTAGGTACCGAGATGAGATCCTCAGACCCCTTGTGAGACCATATGCTGGTGCAGTTGGCCCTGGGTTCCTCCTAATGCAAGACAATGCTAGACCTCATGTGGCTGGAGTGTGTCAGCAGTTCCTGCAAGAGGAAGGCATTGATGCTATGGACCGCCCGTTCCCCAGACCTGAATCCAATTGAGCACATCTGGGACATCATGTCTCGCTCCATCCACCAACGCCACATTGCACCACAGACTGTCCAGGAGTTGGCGGATGCTTTAGCCCAGGTCTGGGAGGAGATCCCTCAGGAGACCATCCGCCACCTCATCAGGAGCATGCCCAGGCGTTGTAGGGAGGTCATACAGGCATGTGGAGGCCACACACACTACTGAGCCTCATTTTGACTTATTTTAAGGACATTACATAAAAGTTGGATCAGCCTGGTAGTGTGGTTTTCCACTTTAATTTTGAGTGTGACTCCAAATCCAGACCTCCATGGGTTGATACATTTGATTTCCATTGATAATTTTTGTGTGATTTTGTTGTCAGCACGTTCAACTATGTAAAGAAAAAAGTATTTAAAAAGATTATTTCATTCATTCAGATCTAGGATGTGTTGTTTAAGTGTTCCCTTTATTGTTTTGAGCAGTGTATATTACTGTATTGTACATAATTATACCTGCAGTCTTTAAGTAAAGTGATACAGAATACAGTAATACATGTTATTAATATTATATTATATTATATTAATATATTACATGTGTTTGTCTTGTTATTCTTCTACTATAGGGTAACATGGGGTTGAACTTCCAAGGTCCAAAAGGAGATAAGGTGGGGTCAGCAAGAGAAAGACTGTCATCAATGGGTGGTAACGATTTGCACTACTGAATACTGATGAGTTTGTGTGTGTGTGTGTGTGTGTGGGTGGGTGTAGGGTGATCCAGGTCTGCGGGGGCCTCCCGGTCCACCAGGACAGGTCGGGGAGCAGAAGAGACCCTCAGAGTTAGAAATCCAGAGAGGAGAGAAGGTAATGTCCTACATTTCACGTTGTCCCTGATTATTCAGGAATTCCTACCGTTGTTTTTACCTCAGAAACTCCATGGATTTACATAGAATCACTGAATTATTAGGATCTCTATAAAGTTAGTATCATCTGCATCATCATTCAAAATGGACCAGTATACATTTTCCCCTTTCTCATTTTTTAAATTGTCATTTGTAGATCTTGTAGAACATCAATAGTGGTTTAGTCGTTTCTGTTATGACATGTAATGTAAACTGCCAGCCATGAGTGTGCTCCTGTTTGGCTGTAACTGGACGCAGGTTTATGTTTATTGGGACGAGTCTTGTCCTGGAGGCAAAACTGAGCGATTTCCGCTATGGGCCAGCTGCAAAGTCAAAATTTACTATATTGTAAAGATGAATGGAAACGAAACGGAGCTTTTTGGTCTTAATTTAAGGTTAGGGTAACTGGACTGGCCCTAGTGTTCTATCATGTTTCACAACCCGGTGACAGCACCACCTTGCCTTTTAGTTTCCTGTAATTGCAACTCTCATAATGACCACTAGATGGTGGCACTCAGCCTCTTTATAAGAACTTCCATTGCCCTATATTACTGGGTAGTCCAACTTGATATACCCCTCAATCGCTTAGCATTTAATTGTGAAAGGTATTGATTTCTTTTAAAATATCAGATTTTAAACTTTTTGACATGATGTCTACATTCTTAACTATTCATGAAAACTGAATTAACAATATGTTATGGATTTTACAATTTGTTGTTGTTATTTCCTTATTTGTTTCCAGGGTGATCAAGGTTTACCTGGTCCAGCTGGTGATCTTGGTTATCCTGGACCCCCTGTGAGTATCACTCACTATCCATCATACGATACAGTATATCTCACAGGAATTTGGTGGCACCTTAATTGGTGAGGACGGGCTCGTGGTAATGACTAGAGCAGAATAGGTGGAATGCAATCAAATACATCAAACACATAGTTTCCATGTGTTTGATGCCATTCCATTTACTCCGTTCCAGCCATTATTATGAGCCATCCTCCCATCAGCAGCCTCCACTGGTATATCTATGTTTTCACTCAACTATAATACTATATAGAGTGCATATCATAAGTAATCATCCCCTTTGGATTTCTTCACATATTATAGTGTTACAAAGTGATATTAAAATGGATTTAATTGTTATTTTTCTGTCAACAATAAAAAAAGAATAAAAAAAAAAAGAATACAGTGTATCTTGATTAGATAAGTATTCACCCTCCTGAGTCAATACATGTTATAAACACATTTGGCAGCGATTACAGCTGTGAGTCTTTTTGGGTAAGTCTATTACGGCTTTGCAAACCTGGATTGTGCAATATTTGGCCATTATTAGTATTGCCCATTATATGTCAAGTTGGTTGTTGATCATTGCTAGACATCCATTTTCAAGTCTCGCTATAGATTTTCAAGCATATTTAAGTCAAACTGTAACTTGGCCACTCAGGAACATTTACTGTCTTTGTGATAAGCAACTGCAGTGTAGATTTGGCCTTGTGTTTTAGGTTATTGTCTTGCTGAAAGGTGAATTTGTCTACCAGTGTCTGGTGGAAAGCAAACTGAACCTCTATGATTTTGCCTGTGGTTAGCTCCGTTCTGTTTCTTTCTATCCTGAAAAACTCCCTGGTCCTTGCCGATGACAAGCATACCCATAGCATGATGCAGTCACCATCATGCTTTAAAATATGGAGAGTGGTACTTGGTCATGTGTTGTGTTGGATATGCACCAAACATAAGACTGTATTCAGGACAAAAAGTTCATTCCTTTGACATATTTTCTGCAGTGTTACTTGTTTAGTGCCTTGTTGCAAAAAGGATGCATGTTTTGGAATATTTTTATTCCGTACATGCTTCCTTTTTTTCACTCTGTCATTTAGGTTAGTATTGTGGAGTAACTACAATGCTGTTGATCCATCCTCAGTTTTCTCCTATCACAGCCTTTAAACTCTGTAACTTTTTTTAAGTCACCATTGGCCTCGTGGTGAAATCTCTGAGCGGTTTCCTTCCTCTCTGGCAACTGAGTTAGGAAGGACTGGGTGCTATTGATACACCATTTAAGGTCTAATTAATAACTTACCATGCTAAAATGGATATTCAGTGTCTGCTTTTTTTTTTACCCATCTACCAATCGGTGCCCTTCTTTGTGAGGCATTGGAAAAGCCCCCTGGTCTTTGTGGTTGAATCTGTGCTTGAAATACACTACTCGACATTACAGATAATTGCATGTGTGGGTTACAGAGATGATCATTATTATATGATTTCTTAAGCAAATTCTGACTCCTGAACTTATTTAGGATTGTCATAAAAAGGGGGTGAATACTTATATAACCAAGACATTTTATCTAGTATATTTTTATTTCTTTATAGAATTTTATTTTCACTTTGACATTATGAGGGGTTTTATGTAGATCAGTGTAAATTTTTTCCCACAATTATCCATTTCAATCACACTGTGTAACGCAAAAAAAATTGAAAAAATCCAAGGGGGGTGAATACTTACAGTATGATATGCACTGTATCTATGTTTCACTAAGTATCTATACCACTCTATATCTATGTTTTCACCCAGTATCTATCATACTATCTAAGTTTTCACTCAGTATCTATAATACTATATTTCAGTTTTCACAAACTATCTATCATACTATCTACAAAAGTATGTGGACATGCCTTCAAATTAGTGGATTTGGCTATTTCAGCCACACCTGTTGCTGATAGGTGTATAAAATCGAGCAGACAGCCATGCAATCTCCATAGACAAACATTGGCAGTAGAATGGCCCATACTGAAGAGCACAGTGACTTTCAACGTGGCACCGTCATAGGATGCCACCTTTCCAACAAGTCAGTTTGTCCAATTTCTGCCCTGCTAGAGCTGCACCAGTCAACTCTAAGTGCTGTTATTGTGAAGTAGAAATGTCTAGGAGCAACAACACCTCAGCCGCAAAGTGGTAGGCCACACAAGCTCACAGAACGGGACAACCGAGTGCTTAAGCGTCTGTCCTCGGTTGCAACACTCACTACCGAGTTCCAAACTGCCTCTGGAAGCAACGTCAGCACAAGAACTGTTTGAGGGGAGCTTCATGAAATGGGTTTCCTTGGCCGAGCAGCCGCACACAAGCCTAAGATCACCATGCTCAATGCCAAGCGTCGGCTGGAGTGGTGTAAAGCTCGCCACCATTGGACTCTGGAGCAGTGGAAACGCGTTCTCTGGAGTGATGAATAACGCATCACCATCTGGCAGTCCGACGGACTAATCTGGGTTTGGTGGATGCCAGGAGAACGCTACCTGCCCGAATGCATAGTGCCAACTGTAATGTTTGGTGGAGGAGGAATAATGGTCTGGGGCTGTTTTTCATGGTTCTGGCAAGGCCCCTTAGTTCCAGTGAAGGGAAATCTTAACACTACAGCATACAATTACATTCTAGACGATTCTGTGCTTCCAACGTTGTGGCAACAGTTTGGGGAAGGCCCTTTCCTGTTTCAGCATGACAATGCCCCCGTGCACAAAGCGAGGTCCATACAGAAATGGTTTGTCGAGATCGGTGTGGAAGAACTTGACTGGCCTGCACAGAGCCCTGACCTTAACCCCATCGAACACCTTTGGGATGAATTGGAAAGCCGACTGCGAGCCAGGCCTAATCGCCCAACATCAGTGCCCAACCTCACTAATGCTCTTGTGGCTGAATGGGAGCAAGTCCCTGCAGCAATGTTCCAACATCGAGTGGAAAGCCTTCCCAGAAGAGTGGAGGCTGTTATAGCAGCAAAGGGGGGACCAACTCCATATTAATGCCCATGATTTTGGAATGAGATGTTCGACGAGCAGCTGTCCACATACCTTTGGCCATGTAGTGTATCTACGTGCCCTATACACCTGCAAAATACTGTATATTTTGTGACACATTTAAAAAAAATCATGTTCTCTGGTCAGTGGGCTAGGCATCTGAATAATGCAAGACACTATAATAACAAATCAATCAAACCAATCAATCTATAGTAGTGTGTGTATGATAACTGTCTGATGTTGGGTTTGCAGGGTGTATCTGGAGGTTCGAAGGGAGCGAAAGGAGAGCCTGGAGAAGCAGGCAAACGGGGCAAACCAGGGAAAGATGGCGACCCAGGTCCTGCTGGATTCCCTGTGAGTTCTACCCACAGAACTAGAATGATTCTATACATTCTATTTCTATGGTTCTTATAGACAGCTGTCTGTATCTCTTTTCTGTATATATTTTTGCATGTCTGACAAGGCCACTTGTATTACTGATACAGTGTTATTTGGGTTGTTAATTGGATTCGTTCTGACATGTATTTATTGATTTGTATTATTTGTGTACTTGTTTGACATTTTACTGAACTGTTAAGAGCTAGTAACACAAGGATTTCGCTGCACCCATTATAACATCTGCTAACTGTTACAACTCTACGCAACCAATAAACTTTGATTTGATTTGGTAAAGCGAAGTGAGATAATGACATTCTGAGATAATGACTCTCTCGCTTTCTCTCTTTCTGTCTCTCTCTCTCTTTTTCTCTCTCTTTCTTTCTCTCTCTCTCTCTCTCTCTCTCTCGCGAGCTCTCTCTCTCTCCCTGTCTCGCTACCTCACTCACTCGCTCGCTCTCTCTCTATCGCTCTCTCTCCATGTTTCTTTCTCTCCATGTTTCTCGCTCTCTCTCTCTCATTTTAATTCAAAGGGCACTATTGGCATGGGAAACAAATAGACAGATACAAATAGATAATAAAGAAAAGTGAAATAAACAATCAGAAATTAACAGTAAGCATTACACTCACAAAAATTTCAAAGGAATAGAGACATTTCAAATGTCATTATCTCTCTCTCTCTCTCTCTCTCTCTCTCTCGTCTCTCTCTCTCTCTCTCTCTCTCTCTCTCTCTCTCTCTCTCTCTCTCTCTCTCTCTCTCTCTCTCTCTCTCTCTCTCAGGGTAGTAAAGGAGAACAAGGCGGTCCAGGTCTGCCAGGTCGGGATGGTGACATGGTGAGTTTGGCCTCTGATGCTATTTTACAAATACAATAAACTAGATCTACAAATACATAAACTGTTGGGGGCGGCAGTAGCCTGGTGGGTAGGAGCGTTGGGCCAGTAACTGAAAGGTTGCTGGATCGAATCCCAGAGTTGACAAGGTAAAAATGTGTATTTCTGCCCCTGAGAAAGCAGTTAATCCCCAACAACAACTGCCCCCCGGGCGCCAATGACGTGGATGTTGATTATGGCAGCCCCCCCACACCTCTCTGATTCAGAGGGGTTGGGTTAAATGTGGAAGATACATTTTAGTTGAATGCATTCAGTTATACAACAATTGTCCTCCTCCATCTCTTCTCTCACTTATCCCATCCATCTCTCTCACTCTCTATCTGTTTCTCTCTCAGGGGGACAAAGGTGACCGTGGATACCCTGGACCTCCAGGCGTGGTGAGAAATCAAACTATCTATTTATCTATTCATTCAGTTGTATTACAATCATCATTCTCGTATGTCATTCTTTGTGGGCCAATGGTTGCCTCCCGTAGTTTTAGACATTGTCCATTAGATGGCAATATAACCCTGACAGTGGCAATGTAACCTACTCTAGCCCCTGCATCCTGTAATATTTCACTATAACCACCAGATGGCAATAGTAACCTTTCTATCCCATTACTCTACCAGGTGATTAATGGTCAGACAGGGGCACGTGTGGGGCCGAAAGGAGAGCCTGGTTTCCCGGGGTCATCAGGAAGGAAAGGAGACAGAGGACAACCTGGTACGTACTCTACCCAACAGGAGATAGGACTTGATTTGTATTGGACACATGCTGTAAAGAGTGCAATCTCCTGGGTCTTCAACGAAATGAGAGCCTTTTGCGTTCCTTTGATATTTTAAGTAGAAATTGTGCACCAATATTGAATTTTAAAAGCCTGTTATAGTAAATGAAGTGTCCTTTGATATAGACCACATGGATAATTCAATACATCTGATTTGTATAATTAATAAAGTCTTGCTAAAGTGCCAAAATTCAGCATTTTTACATGTCCCACCGTCAACACTGTGTTACTTCTAGGAAGATTTAAACCCACCTAAACCCACCATCACTGTAAAGCCCTAGTTATTTTGTTGCTTTGACAAAGTCATTTCCAAAGATTATTATTTATTTCAAGTGATTAGTGATTCATTTACATCTGTCCCTCATTTAAAGGTGAATATTCCTTAAAAAAAATATATATATATATATATATATATATATTGAACATATAAGTCAAATCATAGAGTAAAAGCAGGTGAGCTGGTTCTTTTTGGCTATTTTCTGGTGTTTTGTGGTGGAAAACTGAGTGGGTCGAGCTTAACACGTAAACCCATAAATAGATAGGGTAGAAACGTTTTAACTATCTCGTTATTCCCATCTCTTGGGATGGGAAAATGTTTTTTTTTTAAATGAAGTTGAACATATGCTCTTTATGACAAAATATTAAAATGTGTTTGTTTTTTACCAAGTGACACTTCTCAAAAGGCACGGAATTGGTTTAACGACCCGCCTTATTCATAAAGCGTCTCAGAGCTGATCCAGTATTAGTTTTAGATGTTTAGATCATAAGGAATAAGATTATATGAACACAGAGGACCTAGTCCTAGATCAGCACTACTACTTTAAGAGGCTTGGTGAATACAGAGCCTAACCCAGTTTTCATGGTGACCTTTCCCCTTTGACCCTGTCCTCCCCAGGTCTCTCGGGTCCTCCAGGCCAACCAGGAACCCCAGGTACCGGAGGTGTAGGCCAACCCGGTTCCCCAGGCTTCCCAGGAGAGAGGGGCCAGAAGGGAGACGAGGGCCAGCCAGGCATCTCCCTCCCTGGGCCCCCAGGACGAAGTGGGGCCCCTGGGCTTCAGGGACCACCAGGCCTTCCCGGGGTGGCAGGGGACTCCACAGGGGGTGGTAACTGTTTAGGAGGGGCCCCCGGGTTACCAGGACAACAAGGAGACAGAGGGTTTCAAGGAGAGACCGGACAGAAAGGTATGTTCTCTGTTGTACACTTCCAGAGTATTGTCATGAGAGAGAGGTGTTATGTACAGTATTGTGTTACGGTAGTGTGGCTAATAATGAACAAACAAATGTATCATTGAAATGATCCCAACTGGCTTCTATGTCTGTTACTTACTTGTCTGTCTCTCTCAGGTGACAAGGGAGAAACCTGCGTGAACTGTTTCTCCCGTGGGAACACCGTCCCTGGAGCACCAGGCCCTCCCGGACCTCCCGGACCTCCCGGGTTCCCAGGTAAGACTGCACTCCTCTCACCTGGTCACCTATCGCCCTACCTGTTTTTTTATATCCCCACCTGGTAGGGAATAAGACCGATTAGAGAGGAGAAAACACACACCTGATTTGGCAATGTGCAGGCCACCGTAACACAAAACTGTACACAACACCTCTCTCTCATCCTTCTCTGCTCCCTCTCTCCTCTCTCCACCCTCTCTGCTCCCTCTCTCCTCTCTCCACCCTCTCTCAGGTGGACCAGGAGTACCAGGGGCTAAAGGTGATAGAGGATATCCAGGTGGCCCAGGGCTGTCAGGTTCTTCTGTAAGTACTTCCTGTTTGTCACTTCCTGGCTTGAAACTGGTTTGAAGCTCTGTCTACACAACTTCATAGTAACCTACATACAGACTTACTCGGAGCTGGTTTCCCAGACACCGATTAAACCTAGTTCTGGACTACTAAACAAGAATCTCCATTGAAAATGCTTTTTAATCCAGGATTTGGTTTAATTTGTATCGGCGAAACCGCCCCTCAGAGTCTAGAGTAGCCTTGATGGAGTAACTAAATGGCCCCTTCATCTCTCTCACCTCCATCCTTCCATCTCTCTCCATTCTTCAATCTCTCGCTCCTCCTTCCCCCCTCCCCAGGGTCCGCCTGGTTCCAAGGGTGAGCCTGGTTTCCCAGGAGAGAAGGGTGACCCAGGTGAGACTATCGCTGGGGACGGGGTCAGGGGCGACAAGGGAGACACAGGGTTCCCCGGACCCCCTGGCCTGCCTGGCCTGGATGGAGGACCTGGTCGCAATGGAGTTCCTGGACCTCCTGGAGCCAAAGGAACATCTGTGAGTAGTAAAGTGTCCATCTCTCTCCTTCCCTCCATTTATCTATTCATATATTTATTCATCCGTCCCATCCATAACCTCATCCTTTCCTCTCTCCACTCATCCCATCCAACCTTATCTTCTTTCTATCTATCCCTCCTGCTCTCCATCCCTCCCTACCTTCCTCCACCCATCTATCCATCCATCCCACCCAACCCTTCATGTCTCCCTCCATCCCTCTATTCATCCCTCCCTCCCTCCCTTCATCCATCCATCCATCCCATCCAACTGTTCCTCTCGCCCTCCATCCATCCATCCCTTCACCTTTCCTCTTTCCCTCCATCCATACCTCCATCTACAGTGAGGGAAAAAGGTATTTGATCCCCTGCTGATTTTATACGTTTGCCCACTGACAAATAAATGATCAGTCTATAATTTTAATGGTAGGTTTATTTGAACAGTGAGACAGATTAACAACAAAAAAATCCAGAAAAACGCATGTCAAAAATGTTATAAATTGATTAGCATTTTAATGAGGGAAATAAGTATTTGACCCCCTCTCAATCAGAAAGATTTCTGGCTCCCAGGTGTCTTTTATACAGGTAACGAGCTGAGATTAGGAGCACACTCTTAAAGGGAGTGCTCCTAATCTCAGTTTATTACCTGTATAAAAGACACCTGTCCACAGAAACAATCAATCAATCAGATTCCAAACTCTCCACCATGGCCAAGACCAAAGAGCTCTCCAAGGATGTCAGGGACAAGATTGTAGACCTACACAAGGCTGGAATGGGCTACAAGACCATCGCCAAGCAGCTTGGTGAGAAGGTGACAACAGTTGGTGCGATTATTCGCAAATGGAAGAAACACAAAAGAACTGTCAATCTCCCTCGGCCTGGGGCTCCATGCAAGATCTCACCTCGTGGAGTTGCAATAATCATGAGAACGGTGACGAATCAGCCCAGAACTACACGGGAGGATCTTGTCAATGATCTCAAGACAGCTGGGACCATAGTCATCAAGAAAACAATTGGTAACACACTATGCCGTGAAGGACTGAAATCCTGCAGCGCCCGCAAGGTCCCCCTGCTCAAGAAAGCACATATACAGGCCCGTCTGAAGTTTGCCAATGAACATCTGAATGATTCAGAGGAGAACTGGGTGAAAGTGTTGTGGTCAGATGAGACCAAAATTGAGCTCTTTGCCATCAACTCAACTCGCCGTGTTTGGAGGAGGAGGAATGCTGCCTATGATCCCAAGAACACAATCCCCACCGTCAAACATGGAGGTGGAAACATTATGCTTTGGGGGTGTTTTTCTGCTAAGGGGACAGGACAACTTCACCGCATCAAAGGGATGATGGACGGGGCCATGTACCGTCAAATCTTGGGTGAGAACCTCCTTCCCTCCGCCAGGGCATTGAAAATGGGTCGTGGATGGGTATTCCAGCATGACAATGACCCAAAACACACAGCCAAGGCAACAAAGGAGTGGCTCAAGAAGAAGCACATTAAGGTCCTGGAGTGGCCTAGCCAGTCTCCAGACCTTAATCCCATAGAAAATCTGTGGAGGGAGGTGAAGGTTCGAGTTGCCAAACGTCAGCCTCGAAACCTTAATGACTTGGAGAAGATCAGCAAAGAGGAGTGGGACAAAATCCCTCCTGAGATGTGTGCAAACCTGGTGGCCAACTGAGCTCCCGAGTGGCGCAGCGGTCTAAGGCACTGCATCTCAGTGCTTGAGGCGTCACTACAGACCCCCGGTTCGATTTCAGGCTGTATCACAACCGGCCGTGATTGGGAGTCCCATAGGGCGGCGCACAATTGGCACAGCGTCGTCCGGGTTTGGCCGGTGTAGGCCGTCATTGTAAATAAGAATTTGTTCTTAACTGACTTGCCTAGTTAAATAAAGGTAAAATAAAAAACTACAAGAAACGTCTGACCTCTGTGATTGCCAGCAAGGGTTTTGCCACCAAGTACTAAGTCATGTTTTGCAGAGGGGTCAAATACTTATTTCTGTCACGATCGTCGGGAACAGAGGACCAAGGCGCAGCGTTGAAGGCAAACATACTTCTTTATTAGTGATTTCACGAACAAAACAACAAACGATAACGTGACGTCCACAGTCTAACACAAACCACACTGGAACAAGATCCCACAACCACTGTGGGAAAACAGCCTGTCTATATGTGGTTCCCAATCAGAGACAACCAGCAACAGCTGACACTCGTTGCCTCTGATTGAGAACCACACTGGCCAACATAGAAATACTTAAACTAGAATGGACACAACGAGCACAAAACATAAAGAACACTCACACCCTGGCTCAATATACCAGCGTACCCAGAGCCAGGGCGTGACAGTACCCCCCCCAAAGGCGCGGACTCCGACCGCGCCAACAGAACACCACAGGGGAGGGACCGCCTTGGCGGTGGATCCGGCTCTGGGCATGATCCCCACTCCCTCTCTAACCCCCCACAGTACCCCTGGTCCGGTCTGGCCCTGTTGGCCGGAGCTGGACTAAACACTGGTGGAGCGGATTGCTCTAGCTCCGACGTGGAGCAGCTGACCGGTACCGGACCAGGCACCGGTGGAACAGGCACGGGCTGTGCCGGACTGACGACGCACACCACTGGCTTGGTGTGGGGAGCAGGAACAGGCCGAGCCGGGCTGACGAAGCGCACCACTGACTTGGTGCGGAGAGCAGGAATGGACCGGGCCGGGCTGGCGACGCGCACCACTGACTTGGTGCGGGGGACAGGAACAGGCCGGGCCGGGCTGGCGACGCGCACCATAGGCTTGGTGCGGGGAGCAGGAACAGGCCGGACCGGGCTGGCGACGCGCACCATAGGCTTGGTGCGGGGAGCAGGAACAGGAGCAGGAACAGGCCGGACCGGGCTGGCGACGCGCACCACAGGCTCGATGCAGGGAGCAGGAACAGGCCGGACCGGGCTGGCGACGCGCACCACAGGCTCGATGCGAGGAACAGGAACAGGCCGGACCGTACTGGGGACACACACCACTGGCCCTACGCGGGGATCAGGAACGGGCCGGACCGGACTGGTAACACAACCCAGTACCGCTCGCCGTGCCTCTACACTTTCCTTCCCCTTTGTGACCAGTGGCCCCCGTAACCTGGCGGCCTCCTCTGCCAACCCGCTGGACCGCTATATCGCGGCCTCCTGCTGCCCCGTCGTCCACGGCGTGAGCCCCCCCCTAAAAAAGTCAAGTCAAGCCCCTCTCTTCCTCACACGGCTTGACCCAGTCGAGGAGGCGAAGGAGATCCGCTAGAGATCTCCCTGGCGATGGCTCCTGGACACGCTGCTTGGTCCAGTCTTGGTGGGATCTTCTGTCACGATCGTCGGGAACAGAGGACCAAGGCGCAGCGTTGAAGGCAAACATACTTCTTTATTAGTGATTTCACGAACAAAACAACAAACGATAACGTGACGTCCACGGTCTAACACAAACCACACTGGAACAAGATCCCACAACCACTGTGGGAAAACAGCCTGTCTAAATGTGGTTCCCAATCAGAGACAACCAGCAACAGCTGACACTCGTTGCCTCTGATTGAGAACCACACTGGCCAACATAGAAATACTTAAACTAGAATGGACACAACGAGCACAAAACATAAAGAACACTCACACCCTGGCTCAATATACCAGCGTCCCCAGAGCCAGGGCGTGACAATTTCCCTCATTAAAATGCAAATCAATTTTTCTGGATTTTTTTGTTGTTATTCTGTCTCTCACTGTTCAAATAAACCTACCATTAAAATTATAGACTGATCATGTCTTTGTCAGTGGGCAAACGTACAAAATCAGCAGGGGATCAAATACTTATTTCCCTCACTGTATCTATCCATCCATCCATCCATCCATCCATTTCCCCCACTACATAGCATTTTATATTAACCTCTCTACATTCCTCTGCAGGGTTCTGTGTTAGTGAAGGGTGAGCGAGGGCCTCCAGGTGAGCCCGGTCTGCAGGGTCTCCCAGGTGACAGGGGTGCCACCGGATCCTCAGGCTACGGCCCCCAAGGGCCCCCTGGAGAGAAGGGTTTTCAGGGCGTCTCAGGGAGAACAGGAACACCTGGAACACCAGGTATGATATGTTGTCTGATATACTTGAAAACCAGGGATGATGTACACTCTTAGAAAAAAAGGTGCTTTCTAGATCCTAAAAGGGTTCTTCAACTGTCCCCATAGGAGAACCTTTTGAAGAACCCTTTATGGTTCCCAGTAGAACCCCTTTGGTTCCAGGTAGAACCCTTTTGGGTTCCATCTTGAAGCCTTCCACAGAGGGTTCTACATGGAACTTAAAAGGGTTCTACCTGGAACCAAAAAGTGTTCTCCTATGGGGACAGCCGAAGAACCCTTTTGGAACCTTATTTTCTAAAAGTGTAGTAACTGAAATGTTGACAAATGTGAGATACATTGACACACCTGGGGTCCATGGAGGTTGTGTTATTTAATTCGTATCATACTCTTACCATTAGCTTTACCTGCTGCTCTTCTATGACTACAACTTTCTTGTACCCTAATTCCCTAACATTTGACCCTTGGCCTTTGATCCCTGACCTATAGGCACTAAAGGTGAGCCGGGTCAGACGATAGCAGAGAAGGGACACCCAGGACCCAGAGGACAGGATGGAGACCCCGGTCTTCCTGGAAACTCAGGTAAATAACACCTCACCTTTACCTGCACAGGTTCACACTCACCTGAATGGATCGGCATAGTAGTTTAGCTTTCATCCATAATGAGGAAGTAAGGTAACAGACAGCACAGATGTTTTGTGTTGTTTGGTGGAATATTTGATGTAATTATATGAAGTATACACTAGTGAACTGTTTAGTAGTAGTGTAGTAAATGTTTGCCAAAACTAAGTGTTAATTTCTGTGTCCACAGGCAACCCCGGCGTGCCAGGACAGCCCGGTTTCCCCGGCTTACCAGGCGCCAAGGGCGACCCCGGCCTCTCCAGCATTGGAATGCCAGGACCCCCCGGCGCTAAAGGTAAACACTAAATAGCTGGGCAGGTATACATTCACTGTCACCTGTATGGTTATAATACAAACTTCAAGAGCCGATTTCCGGAACACAGATTAAACCTAGTCCTGGACTAAGAAGCGTTTTCAATGGAGAATCTAGGCTTAAGGCCCTGACAGACACACAAGATGGCACAGCCACGATCTCACGCTTAGCACCATAGCACAGAGTGATTTGAGTGTTTTACAGTAGTGCCTATTATCACAATCACGTACCTGTGCCCTCACCTGTCCCCGCCCGCAGGATTCCCAGGCTCACCTGGTGTGCCAGGTGGTCCCGGAGGTCCAGGAAGACCAGGAATGGACGGCCAACCCGGTGAGCCAGGTGCACCTGGAGCTAAGGTACGTACCACAGCCACACTACTATAGATGGATCTTAATACTGTACTAGTTACAGACTAACATATACAGCAATGAGAATCCGAATTGGATAGCATTGTATCAAGCTAAGGTTAAGAATGAATGTAGACAGACCATGTTGACAAGGTCTACATTTGTGTGTGTTTGGGTATTAATTTGAGATTTCTATTTGTGTGTGTGTGTGATAGGGAGAGCCAGGGTTCGGGCTGCCAGGTCCCCAGGGCCCTACAGGCGTCAATGGACCCAAAGGATTACCTGGACCCAAAGGAGACTCTGGTTTCCCCGGCAACCCCGGCTCACCTGGACGATCCGGCTTCGACGGTATCCCTGGAGCCAAAGGTACAGTTCCAACTTCTATTGGTGTAGTCATTTGGAGTTAGGAGCTTAGGAACATTGAAGTTCCACCTACACTAAATATATGGCTTTACTGTCAGTGGTTTCAAATTAAAGAGCCTTTTAATATGACAAAGTTATTATTTACTATTTTTATAGATCAACAACATCATACTCTAATCTTGCCTCATTATTTGTGGGCAAATTTTTCCAGACACAGATTAAGCCTAGTTCTAGACTAAAAGCATGCTCAGTGGAGTGTCTTCAATCAAAGTTATCCTTAGTCCAGATCAGTGGCCGTCGGTGCCGTTTAAGATGAGGGAGGACGATCATTATTTTATGAGTATGGCCTTATTTCAATTACAGCATATTGGATGACTGTCAATGATATACAGTGAGGGAAAAAAGTATTTGAAAAACGCATGCCAGAAAAACGCATGTCAAAAATGTTATAAATTGATTTGCATTTTAATGAGGGAAATAAGTATTTGACCCCTCTGCAAAACATTACTTAGTACTTGGTGGCGAAACCCTTGTTGGTAATCACAGAGGTCAGACGTTTCTTGTAGTTGGCCACCAGGTTTGCACACATCTCAGGAGGGATTCTTTCCCACTCCTCTTTGCTGATCTTCTCCAAGTCATTAAGGTTTCCAGCCTGATGTTTGGCAACTCGAACCTTTAGCTCCCTCCACAGATTTTCTGTGGGATTACGGTCTGGAGACTGGCTAGGCCACTCCAGGACCTTAATGTGCTTCTTCTTGAGCCACTCCTTTGTTGCCTTGGCCCTGTGTTTTTGGTCATTGTCATGCTGGAATACCCATCCACGACCCATTTTCAATGCCCTGGCTGAGGGAAAGAGGTTCTCACCCAAGATTTGACGGTACATGGCCCCGTCCATCGTCCCTTTGATGCGGTGAAGTTGTCCTGTTCCCTTAGCAGAAAAACACCCCCAAAGCATAATGTTTCCACCTCCATGTTTGACGGTGGGGATGGTGTTCTTGGGGTCATAGGCAGCATTCCTCCTCCTCCAAACACGGCGAGTTGAGTTGATGGCAAAGAGCTCGATTTTGGTCTCATCTGACCCAACATTTTCACCCAGTTCTCCTCTGAATCATTCAGATGTTCATTGGCAAACTTCAGACGGGCCTGTATATGTGATTTCTTGAGCAGGGGGACCTTGCGGGTGCTGCAGTATTTCAGTCCTTCCCGGCGTAGTATGTTACCAATTGTTTTCTTGATGACTATGGTCCCAGCTGCCTTGAGATCATTGACAAGATCCTCCCGTGTAGTTCTGGGCTGATTCCTCACCGTTCTCATGATCATTGCAACTCCACGAGGTGAGATCTTGCATGGAGCCCCAGGCCGAGAGAGATTGACAGTTCTTTTGTGTTTCTTCCATTTGCGAATAATCGCACCAACTGTTGTCACCTTCTCACCAAGCTGCTTGGCGATGGTCTTGTAGCCCATTCCAGCCTTGTGTAGGTCTACAATATTGTCCCTGACATCCTTGGAGAGCTCTTTGGTCTTGGCCATGGTGGAGAGTTTGGAATCTGATTGATTGATTGCTTCTGTGGACAGGTGTCTTTTATACAGGTAACAAGCTGAGATTAGGAGCACTCCCTTTAAGAGTGAGAGGGGGTCAAATACTTATTTCCCTCATTAAAATGCAAATCAATTTATAACATTTTTGACATGGGTTTTTCTGGATTTTTTTGTTGTTATTCTGTCTCTCACTGTTCAAATAAACCTACCATTAAAATTATAGACTTATCATTTCTTTGTCAGTGGACAAACGTACAAAATCAGCAGGGGATCAAATACTTTTTTCCCTCACTGTTCCATTCACCCAGCTCAATGTAACATCGATAGGTTTAGGCTACTACATGATACTCTAATGTTCCCTATAATCCATCATGAGGTTGCTACAACCTAGCCTATGAATGAAAGTTTACAACGTACGCTAGGTGCACACTACAACCTAGCCTATGAATGAAAGTTTACAACGTACGCTAGGTGCACAGGTCGAGAGGAATTTTAGTAATCAAGGTGACAGACATTGCCACATTCAATACCGCCTTGCACACTTTTGCCTGCATATAGCTGATCTAGGGTGTAATCACTAGTCCAACAGTTGCAAACAAGACTTTCTATTGGACAAATTCCGGTATGTTTATTCCCGTGTCGTTCCGTTTGCTTCCGTTTAAGAAACGTTTTTCAACATAATCGGCGGAATGAATACACCCCTGATCACACGCAAACACAGTTCACTTTCATAGCAGCCTTTGATTGTTGTATAATTTCTTTGCGCACCTTTCTCACCTTTTCCCTTCCCTTGTGGACTTCAGTGCACAACACGTCAGCTGTCTATGAAAACTTTCCAAGCCAAACCTTCATATCATAATTGCTAACTGCTACACACAGCCTACATCGTTGTCACCATATTATTACGTCATAGTCAACATAGCTACTAGAACTAATGCGTTAGTAAACCCATTACAATCATGCAGTACAGTCAGCAAGGAGTTTAGCAGTTACACCGGCGGGCCCCGGTGGCAATAAATTAATAAAACCAAAAGCTTACCTTGACTTGGAAGAGTTCCAGTGTTCGATAGCCATAGCCAGCTAGCTAACATAGTATCTCTCTATGTTTGAGCCGGGTGTTTGAGTAGGCTAAACTAGCTAGTGATAAAAAAAAATGTTTTTATGAATTTGTTCACAACTGTTCAACTATTGTCTTTCTCTCTCTTTGAGTCAACTACTCATCACATTTTATGCAGTGGTAGCTAGCTGTAGTTTATGCTTTTAGTACTAGATTAATTCTCTGATCCATTGATTGGGTGGACAACATGTCAGGTCACGCTGCTGCAAGAGCTCTGATAGGTTGGAGGACGTCCTCTGGAAGTTGTCATAATTACTGTGTAAGTCTATGGAAGGGGGTGAAACCTAGGTTTTCTAGACTTCTAGGTTTTGTATTGAAGTCAATGTACCCAGAGGAGGACAGAAACTAGCTGTCCTCCGGCTACACCATGGTGCTAACCTACAGAGTGCTGTTGAGGCTACTGTAGACCTTCATAAAACAGTGTGTTTTAATCAATTATTTGGTGACGTGAATATATTTAGTATAGTTTAATCCAAAAAATGATAATGTTTCACTATATAAAAAAAAACTGAACTTCACTGAGGAGGATGGTCCTCCCCTTCCTCCCCTGAGGAGACACCACTGGTCCAGATATATAGTCTTCTGTTAGCTAGCTAGCTAGTTAGTTGGTATTGCCATGTTAACAGATGTGTGTTCTGTACCTGTCTGTCTGTCTCCTAGGTTACTCTGGTATCTCTAGTACACCTGTTTGGTAGCTAGCCAGTTGGTATTGCTATGTTAACATGTGTGTGTGTGTTCTGTATCTGTTTGTCTCTTCCAGGTGACACTGGTATCTCTGGGATACCCGGAGCCCGTGGCCCTCCAGGACCAACCTCCAACGGCTCTCAGGGCAGCCCCGGCCCCATCGGACCCCCAGGACCCATGGGCTCTCCAGGTAAGACAACCTAGCTGACCTTTGACTAGACAAAACTCAGGGATGATTTATAGATGAATAGTTTGATTAGAGATTGACATATAGTTTGATTTATGGAATTTATATCTAGTTGCTTACAGCGGACCTTGTATTATCACCATATTTTTTACGTAATGCTAAGAGTTTCTATCATATTGAACCTCTGCAAAGTCTAATTCATGAGAAAACCATGTAATATATATTTATGTATATTTATGCTGTATTTTTCCAAATATAATATTTGGTTCTATTGTTGTTTCAACATGTTAACATTCTGTTGAGATGAGTCAATATGTGTTATCTCGAATGTATTGTCTCAGTCACAGATTGGTATGTGCATGATCACCCTCAACACATACTCTCTTAAATGAAGGTTTATTATGTACAGTATCTCAATGGACTGGCTATGTGGTTCAGGCTATATTGTCACACTTCTTATTAAGAAAGTAACACCATCCCTCTGCAAGGCTTTTGAGCACTAAAGAGTTTGTAAGAGGTTTAGTTGTAAAGGGTTTGTTTCTTTGTTGTGCACTGAATGATGTCACCATGGGTGATCAGGTGACGTTTGCATCTCAGAGAGATGCATTCTGGGTTATCAGTCATCGATGGTAACCATAACCTGATCTTGGGAGTTCACTCTTCTTCTCTTCTTCTTTTGTGTGTTGTCACACACTTGTGAAGCTGTTAGCTATCATCCACCCGCACAATTCTAAGTCCACTTTTCCTGCACTTGTTTTTGCCTGCCACTCAAAATAACTAACTCCTTAGTCACCTCCATTCAGGGCAGTCACAGTTCTGAAGGCTCCATCATCATGTATGTCATGTCGGATAGACGTAGAGCTTTGTAAACCCTCATCCCCCCTTCCCCACCTCTCTTTCTTACTCTGTGATGTTCCTCATCCGCTCCGCCCCATTTGGACTATAGTCTCTATCTGGCAGCTGATTGGTTGATTTGTACTGTATTTCTGTGTGATCGGTTGATTGGTTTAGGGACTGTACTTCTGTTCTGTGTGACATCTTTACTCCAGCTATGAGATAATGAAATACAATGAGGTTATTTGACCTATTCTGGACTGACAAATGGAACCTTTATAATGTGTTGAATAGTCACTAATAATAAGTAGAGTGATTCCACTAGCACTTAAAGTCAAGTTCAAAAAGCTTTATTGTCCATCAAATGTACATAAAACCAAATATTCTCTTTGGCATTTGTCAAAATTGACCTTCTGTGAGGTCATAGATAATGGACAGATGCTGATCAGGAAGTGAGAATCTGTCCTGACTCTGTCATTGATTCCTGGCGTTTCAGGATACTCAGGCGCCAACGGAGAGAAGGGAGACACCGGTCCTCGAGGCCTGGGCATTCCAGGGTTGCCAGGCGACAGAGGAAGTCCCGGTTTCCCCGGCAACCCCGGGGGAGTTGGACCACAGGGTAACCCTGGCAGCCCCGGCCGAGACGGACTGCCTGGCCTGCCCGGTAGGATAACAGACCGACACCAACATCAAACCTGCCTAATCTATGTGTCTGTTTTAGTCTCTGTCTGTCTAGTTTTAAATATTTTTCTGTGTTATGAATGGACTGTTAGAAATCAGAGTCTATGGCTGGTATACATAGGCAGCCCAATTCTGATCTTTTGCCCAATTAATGGCAAAAGACCTGATCTGATTGGTCAAAGACTAATTAGTGGCATAAGGTCAGAATTGGGCTGCCTGTGATAACGCAGCCTATTTGTTTATTTCAGTCTTGTCTATATCTGGTTACGTCTCTGACTGGCTGTCTACACATTGTTGTTACTCTATTTCCGTCTCAAATGGCACCCTATTCCCTATATATGAACTCTAGTGAAAAGTAATGCACTATATAGGGAATAGGGTGCCATTTGGGACACACACGGTGTCTCTGACCTTCCCCCTGTCTTGATGGGGAAATGCCAGTCAAAAGTAATGTGTCTAACCTCTCTCACGCTCTCTCGCTCTCGCTCTCTCTCTCTCTCTCTCTCTCTCTCTCTCTCTCTCTCTCTCTCTCTCTCTCTCTCTCTCTCTCTCGCTCGCTCGCTCTCGCGCTCTCTTGCTCTCACGCTCTCTCGCTCTCTCGCTCGCTCAACAGGTGGTAAAGGAGACATGGGTGTGATGGGAGCTCCTGGACCTCTGGGATCCGCTGGGAACCCCGGAGCTCCCGGCTTCCCTGGACCTAAAGGTACACACACACTAGAGCTGGGCGATATGGACATAAATCCATATCATGACAAATTGATTGAATTGAACTTTATAACATTAATGTGCACCACAGTTATTTTTTTAAATATTACACTTAAAACTACTATTACTACTTTTTATGTTGTAGCTATCAGTTGTCCCATTAACAATCACCCATATTAGCAAACTCATTTCATTTCAAACTTTTCACACATTTCTCTAGTAGGGCCATACACTCTTAGAAAAAAGGGTTCCAAAAGGGTTCTTCGGCTGTCCACATAAGATAACCCTTTTTGGTTCCAGGGCGAACCTTTTTGGTTCCACGTAGATCTCTTTTGGGTTTCATGTAGGACCCTGTGTGGAAAGGGTCCTACCTGGAACCAAAAATTGTTATTCAAACGGTTCTCGTATGGGGACAGCCGAAAAACTATTTTAGGTTCTAGATAGCACCTTTTTTTCTAAGAGTGTATAGGTTATTGGTCAGTGTCAATAATATAGAGGTTTATCATCCAAACTCTAACACACACAGACACACACACACCTACTATACAGTGTGAGTCGTAGGACAACAGTCGCAATAGACCCAAATATGACCAAGATCCCACAGATGCCAGGTCTTAAAATCAAACAAACTAGTCCAAAACATCTGCAGCACTAGCTATAAGGAACCCACACATAAACACACACATTGGTACTGTATGTGTCTTCGATAATAGACCCTCTGACTCTGTGTGTCTCCTTTCTCCAGGTGACAATGGTTTCCCAGGGCGACCAGGTGGGCCCGGTGGTTCAGGTGCGAAGGGAGACAGGGGAGAGCCCGGTGTGCCGGGACCCCCAGGACCCATCATCCAGGCACCGAAGGGTGACAAGGGAGAACCAGGAGCACCAGGTACATCTTTCTCTCTGTCTGTTTATCTCTCTGCCTGTTTCTGACTCTGACTTATGTAGACTGCTAAGAACGCAGCTTTGTTTCACTGTCCTGACAGTTTCATTTGCTTTTAAACTGCTGCTACTCGCTGTTTATTATCTATGCATAGTCACTTTACCCCTACCATTGACTGTGTTACTTTTTATTACATTTTTTACTTTAGTTTATTTAGTAAATATTTTCTTAACTCTATTTTATTCAAACTGTCAAGGGCTTGTAAGTAAGCATTTCACGGTAAGGTCTACACCTGTCTACACCTGTTGTATTCGACGCATGTGACAAATACAATTTTATTTTATTTGATTCCTGTGTTTTTTGTGTTGTGGAGGTTTGGGAGGACTGTCAGGTCAAAAGGGTATCCCTGGTCTCCCTGGAGACGCTGGTATACCAGGACAGGACGGAAGACCTGGGTTGCCAGGACCTCAAGGTATATAACACTCATACTATCTAGAAACTCATCCTCTAGTACACTCATCCCCCCAGAATGTCCTCTACTGAACACTAGTACACTCATCCCCCCATAATGTCCTCTACTGAACACTAGTACACTCATCCCCCCAGAATGTCCTCTACTGAACACTAGTACACTCATCCCCCCAGAATGTCCTCTACTGAACACTAGTACACTCATCCCCCCAGAATGTCCTCTACTGAACACTAGTACACTCATGCCCCCAGAATGTCCTCTACTGAACACTAGTACAGTCATCCCCCCAGAATGTCCTCTACTGAACACTAGTACACTCATCCCCCCAGAATGTTCTCTACTGAACACTAGTACAGTCATCCCCCCAGAATGTCCTCTACTGAACACTAGTACAGTCATCCCCCCAGAATGTCCTCTACTGAACACTAGTACACTCATCCCCCCAGAATGTCCTCTACTGAACACTTGTACAGTCATCCCCCCAGAATGTCCTCTACTGAACACTAGTACACTCATCCTACCTAGAGATCTCACTTGATAACTTTTCCTGTTGACTTCAATGTGCCTTTCACATATACATTTATAATTGTATTATGAGTGTCTTGCATCTTCAGGATGCTCAACCTAAATGGGCTTATAAAACATGCGTATTTCCAAGTTACACGTATATCTCAAAATATGATTCAACCCTATAATGTCCTCTACTGAACACTAACTCCTAATTTCCTCTCTCTGCTGTGTTCAGGACCCAAAGGAGACGCAGGTATCCCTGGAGGATCAGGCTCACCAGGAGCCCCAGGAGCTAAAGGCAACATGGGAGAGATGGGCTTCCCAGGTGGGTGTTAGACCGCCGATAACCCCATATCCCCACCATCACCATCATGTTCTAGAACCCCATATCCCCACCATCACCATCATGTTCTAGAACCCCATATCCCCACCATCACCATCATGTTCTAGAACCCCATATCCCCACCATCACCATCATGTTCTAGAACCCCATATCCCCACCATCATGTTCTAGAACCCCATATCCCCACCATCACCATCATGTTTTGTTTATTGTCCTGTCACTCTTATGTTCTATACACTGAAATATAATCAATAATAATAAAAAATATATATTGATTGCAAAGACTCCCCATAACCCCCTAGACTTGGCCACTCTCAACTCTTTATGTTCATAGAAACATTGGCTATTATGAATTGATATACCTGAATACTTTTCTTTTGTTACAGTAGGTGTTCTGTAACAGTTTAATGATGGAAAAAACAAGTATACAAATACAGTTCGATCCATATATTGATTGCTAGATTAATCATAATTAGTTAGAGTGTTGTAACTGAACTATATTTAGCCGACTACACCAATCTTATTGTCCATTTATGATGATGTCACAGGACCCACGGGGGCAAAAGGAACTCCGGGTCAGCCAGGTCGGTCGGGTGCACCCGGTAGTTCAGGAGCATCAGGGTTCCCTGGAGCTAAGGGAGAGCCTGGTTCCCCTGGCACTGGTTCCCCAGGAGCTACAGGTCCCAAGGTATGGAACCCTCTACTCTAGAACCCTCTAGAACAGTCTAGAACCATATAGAACCAGAACCGCATAGAACCGTATGTGCCTTTATGCATAAGTCTAGATCTCTGTCCAGGTTTAGATGAGTTTGACCTGTTTCAAAGGGAACTGTATACTCATTCTGAATTATATTTGAGTAATATGGAAAATCTGCTTCATTGATAAAGTTGGTATTGTTATAATCAGTAGTTGTAGAGCTAGTACTATTAGTTTTACTATCAGTATTAGATATATTAGTGTTTTCTATCTGTAATGCAACTCTATTCCTTTCTCTCTCTCTCTCTCTCTCTCTCTCTCTCTCTCTCTCTCTCTCTCTCTCTCTCTCTCTCTCTCTCTCTCTCTCTCTCTCTCTCTCTCTCTCTCTCTCTCTCTCTCTCTCTCTCTCTCTCTCTCTCTCTCTCTCTCTCTCTCTCTCTCTCTCTCTCTCTCTCAGGGTGAGCCCGGTCAGTCAGGATTCCCCGGACAAAACGGAGTGAAAGGAACTCCCGGAACATCAGGTCTTCCTGGGTTCCCTGGCGGCCCTGGCGCCAAAGGCGACCCCGGCCTCCCAGGATTCCAAGGTAACTAACAGTTACGGTGCTACAGTCTAACCACGAGCGTTGGACAGTAAAAGAAGAATCAGGTTTATGGGATTCTTCCAAGCCTTCATCTCATATCCAGCTACCTATGTCATTAAATCTGTTCGGCTGTCTTTCTGGTAATTCCTCTAGGTTCTCCCGGTATTCCCGGGCCTAAGGGTCTTGATGGTATCCCCGGTAACCCCGGTCTCAGCGGACCACCCGGCCGACCGGGAGAGAACGGCCGTGCCGGATCACCTGGGTTCCCAGGGGACAAGGGTCAGGCGGGTCGTGATGGAATCCCTGGACCAGCAGGAGTCAAAGGAGACCCAGGTAGTTGGCGTAGTCATTTAAAGGGGCAATTTGCAATTGCTACTTACATTTTTTTACTTTTAAATTATTCATATATACCCATTGTTTCTAGAATGATATAACTTATAAATGCCTCATGAGCTTAGTTCAACTGTCGTACCCCAAAGTCATAGTCAAACGATAAAACGACATTATCCATAATGGAATTGTTCACTTCAATGATTTTGTGCTTGTAATGGTGATATCATGCAGTAAGACTATTTATTTTATTAGTTGGACGTCTAAAACGAAACTCCTCTTTTTCCCATGATCCTCTTCTCCTGCAGGTCTTCCTGGTTTCGGTGGCCCTGGCGCTCCTGGTCTCCCAGGGTTACCAGGTGAGACTCACCCCACCTGACTGACTGTCTTTTTTACTCTCACACAAACCATACATACACTAAACACTAGCTCCTGAATGACAGACAACCAAACCACTACAGAGAATATACTGTAGCTGATAACCGACTATAGACCATATAAAACTTAAATAGCATTCTCCATTTGCATCAGTCAATTTTTCTATCAATAAATGTCTACAACAACCACTACTACTCTACAACCACCAACATCCTTCAATCACCACTTCTCCCACACTACACCAAATGTTCAATGTTTTATGTTTACTGTATTTATATTGTATATACTGTACGTTGACTTTGTGTAAATTCCTCCGGTTGTGTCTATTGCTGGCAGCACCATTTCACCAGGTCACATTCTGGGTATGTGTAAATGTACTTGGTGAATAAAAGTGATTCTGATAATAAAAGGACCTTTTGTTGTTGCCGTCTGTTCCCCACAGGTGCTAAGGGAGATCTTGGCGCCCCTGGTTCTTCCGGTAGCCCTGGCTTCCCTGGTCAGAAGGGAGAGGTGGGTTTCCCTGGCCTGCCTGGGTCCCCTGGCAGTGTTGGGCCCCCTGGCAGCCCAGGTGTGGCCCTCCAGGGGCCCAAAGGTAACGCCGGCCCCCCCGGACCCCCTGGAAGAGGAGGTATGTTATGAATTGATCACTCCATCACCTTTTAGCCAATGTTGCTGCCTGGTTTTCTGGCCATTTTGAAGTCTGGAGCCTTTTGGTTGGAGTGTGTTGTATAGTTAAGAGTTTAAAATGTATGAAGTCATGGACTGGGAAGGAGATTTGATAGATAGATTATTTTTGTGTTCTTTAACATTTTTTTTATTTTTTTAGAATTTTTTAGAAAACAAATTTGGGGGTAGATCAGCTTTAATATTGATTCATAGATTTTCTCTCTGACACGTGGCATACACAAACGCACACACACACACATTGTATACACACACACACACAAACCCAAGTAAAATCCAGGCAGCAAACATGGCCTACCTGCAGCACTTTGTGTGAATGCTTTATGTTAATCCCATTGATTTGCATGAGATGTGAACCTCTTTGTCAATCAACACTGGTCCCAGATCAGCTATATGTCCTGAGCACAAACACACACTGTCACTCAAATCACCATCGTCGTACTGTACTATGTACACTGAGCACTGAACCAAACCAACCGATTGTATCACCACCACCACTATGCAACCAAACGTCCCCCACCCCCTTAACCCCTCACTACACAATGTTGGGGTGTGCCTCCAACATGCACCAATCAGTGTGTCTCCCTCACCGTCTGGGTTCCAGCCACACCCCAAACATCAGAGCATGGAGGGCGACCTCAAGTTGTTGTCTACGTCCTCCATCCATCCATCCATCCATCCATCCATCTGCTTGTCAATCATCTCTCCATCCTTGTGTCTCCTCACCCCCTCTCCCTCCCCTTTCGGTTGCAGGGGAACGGTTCCTGATCTGTCCATCTCTCCACAGGGTTGATGTGTGTGTGTGTGTATGTCCTGTTGATGTGTATGTGTCTTGTGTGTTGCTTGGTGTTTTATATCCTAATTGTCTAATTACGTGACATTGGTGTGAAGCAGACGAACCAGTAACATGTCTAACTATGCATTAGAGGTTTTAAAAGCCTAGAAAACTCATGCTTATATTTGTTGGATTCAACTCTGTATCAACAACAAAGAACCTACACTATCTAGAAACAAGAAGTATCACCACCATTATCTATAAAAGTGAGAAGAGTGTTGTAAGTCAAAAGGGTATCGATGGGTTTGACTGAACATTTCCTATACAACATTGGTGTAGTCGGTCAAATAGAGCTCATTGGCTGCCCATATAGCATTGAACCCCTGTATTATACAGTTAACATTTACATTTTAGTCATTTAGCAGACGCTCTTATCCAGAGCGACTTACAGGAGCAATTAGGGTTAAGTGCCTTGCTCAAGGGCACATTTACGTCATTTAGCAGACGCTCTTATCCAGAGCGACTTACAATTTTTTTTCAAGTTAAGGAATGAACTATAAAGTGGTCTCACTGTAGATCAGTGTCATTTATTACATTATGATTGATTGATTGATTTTATTAGTCAGCTAAAAAAAAATACATATGCACACAGTGCATACATTTTAAATACTTATTTCCATTGTGGTCCCTAGTCCCTAAACCACAACAGAGTTGGTCCAGTATTATCAATAGGCTACTTGAGTCTAGGTAAGACTGAGAAGGTTTGTCTGTGACTCGTCTCTGTTTCTGTCACAGTGATCTGTGTGTCTGTGTGTCAGTCACCTGTCTGTCCTGCATGGGCCATGTATGTCCAACTGCACCTCAGCACCTGAATCACAATGCCAGACTATAGCACAGAGTTGGGCTCAGTTAGACCACAATTAAACATAATTTAATTTCAGATTGAATTCCAACTCCCTTAGACTTAGTTACATTGATAATATGTCTAAAAGGGGATCACTATAGGTTTATAATCCTCTATACCAGGGGGTGTCAAACTATTTTTGCCCCGGGGGCTGCATTCGGTCTTCAACGAGGTCCTGAGGGCCGCACTGAAAATCAGTAATATTTTCTCGCAGTCAACATTTGCAAAAGATGTAGTCCTCTATCCATCGTTTTTGGAATTTTCAGTGGTCCCCGACTTTCTAGCTTTCATTTTGGTGATTGTTAGTGAGTTGGACACAGTCAACAAACTATATGAATGTAGGTCCATTATCATTTCTACACAGTCCCCCCCCTCGTATCATATTTTTTTACTTAAACCACCTGGGGCGAATTGTTCCCCCTCGCGGGCCGGATCCTGCCCGCTGGCCGTATGTTTGACACCCTGCTCTATACCATCCTCTAATTTGATTTCCTCACTTGCGCTGTACTTTAAGTAAGATCCTTTGTCATCTTGATAAAGTGTCTCTTACATTAGAGAGCTACATATACTCGGAGTATACCAAACATTAGGAACACCTTCCTAATATTGAGTTACCCCCCCCCTTTTGCCTTCAGAACAGCCTCAATTCGTCGGGGCATTGAATCTACAAGGTGTAGAAAGTGTTCCACAGGGATGCTGGCCCATGTTGACTCCAATGCTTCCCACAGTTGTGTCAAGTTGGCTGGATGTCCTTTGGGTGGCGAACCATTCTTGATACTGTTGAGCGTGAAAAACCTAGCAGCGTTGCAGTTCTTGACACATACCGGTGCGCCTGGCACCTACTAGCATACCCCTTTCAAAGGCACTTACATTTTTGTCTTGCCCATTTACCCTCTGAATGGCACACATACACAATCTATGTCTCAATTGTCTCAAGGCTTAAAAATCCTTCTTTAACCTGTCTCCTCCCCTTCATCTACAATGATTGAAGTGGTTTTAACAAGTGACATCAATAAGGGATCATAGCTTTCACCTGGTCAGTCTATGTCATGGAAAGAGCAGGTGTTCTTAATGTTTTGTATACTCAGTGTACATGTACAGTGCCTTCGGAAAGTATTCAGACCCTTGACTTTTTTCACATTTTGTTACGTTATAGCCTTATCCTAAAATGTATATATATATATATATATATATATATATATATATATATATATATATAAATAAATATCCTGAACAATCTACACACAGTACCCCATAATGACGAAGCAAAAACAGGTTTGTAGAAATTTGTGCAAATGTATTAAAAATAAAAAACAGAAATACCTTATTTACATAAGTATTAAGACCCTTTGCTATGAGACTCAGGTGCATCCTTGAGATATTTCTACAACTTGATTGGAGTCCACCTGTGGTCAATTCAGTTGATTGGGCATGATTTGGAAAGGCGCACACCTGTCTATATAAGGTCCCACCGTTGACAGTGCATGTTAGAGAAAAAACCAAGCCATGAGGTTGAAGGAATTGTCCATAGCGCTCCGAGACAGGATTGTGTCGAGGCACAGATCTGGGGAAGGGTACAAAAAAAATCTTAAGCATTGAAGGTCCCCAAGAACACAGTGGCCTCTATCATTCTTAAATGGAAGAAGTTTGGAACCACCAAGCCTCTTCCTAGAGCTGGCCGCCCGGCCAAACTGAGCAATTGGGGGAGAAGGGCCTTGGTCAGGGAGGTGACCAAGAACCCGATGGTCACTCTGACAGAGCTCTAGAGTTCCTCTGTGGAGATGGGAGAACCTTCCAGAAGGACAACCATCTCTGCAGCACTCCACCAATCAGGCCTTTATGGTAGAGTGGCCAGACCGAAGCCACTCCTCTGTAAAAGGTACATGACAGCCCGCTTGGAGTTTGCCAAAAGTCACCTAAAGACTCTCAGACCATGAGAAACAAGGTTCTCTGGTTTGATGAAACCAAGATTGAACTCTTTGGCCTGAATGACAAGCCTCACGTCTGGAAGAAACCTGGCACCATCCCTATGGTGAAGCATGGTGATGGCAGCATCATTCTGTGGGGATGTTTTTCAGCGGCAGGGACTGGGAGACTAGTCAGGATCAAGGCAAAGATGAAGAGAGCAAAGTACAGAGAGATCCTTGATGAAAACCTGCTCCAGAGCACTCAGGACCTCAGACTGGGGCGTAGGTTCACCTTCCAACAGGACAACGACCCTAAGCACACAGCCAAGACAACGCAGGAGTTGCCTCGGGACAAGTCTCTGAATGTCCTTGAGTGGCCCAGCCAGAGCCCGGACTTGAACCCAATCGAACATCTCTGGAGAGACCTGAAAATAGCTGTGTAGCAACACTCCCCATCCAACCTGACAAAGCTTGAGAGGATCTGCAGAGAAGAATGGGAGAAACTCCCCAAATACAGGTGTGCCAAGCTTGTAGCGTCATACCCAAGAAGACTCAATGCTGTAATCGCTGCCAAAGGTGCTTCAACAAAGTACTGAGTAAAGGGTCTGAATACTTATGTAAATGTGATATTTCCGTTTTGAATATGTAATTAATTAGCAGAAATTTCCAAAAACCTGTTTTTGCTTTGTCATTATGTGGTATTGTGTGTAGATTGATGAGGAAAATAAACAATTGTATCCATTTTAGAATAAGGCTGTAACGTAACAAAATGTGGAAAACGTCAAGGGGTCTGAATACTTTCCGAAGGCACTGTATATAGTATATTATATAAAGCTGTATTGAGCCCAGTACTACTAGCCCAGCTCTGTGCCAGGATAGGCGTCATCCCCAGTTGTGGGGGGATGAGAGCGATGGTATGACATGTACTTCCTGTTTCCTGTGTCTTGGCTCCACCTCCTGTGGTGTGGCCCCTCCCCATCTGATGACACGTTCGTCCGTGCCCAGGTCCCGAAGGTCAGAGTTCCAGTACCCAGGCATCTGTTCTACTGCATGTTCTCCTGGTCTAGAATACAATACAAACCCTTAACCTCACTGTGTTGCTGATTGATCTTGGATCTTGGATTTAGCATTTATTAATTATTTTCTTCCCTTAATTTTCTGATTCTTCCTTTTGTACTCTTGCTAATCTCACTTTTCTTCTGATTGAATAGTCACACTGGTCAAATAACCATAACTAAAATGATTTTAACTTTTGCTTGAAATCATTTTTGTATGTTTTAGAATGTACAGTATGTGGTAACATACACCTTTGAATAATCAATACCTTTTTTAACAAACACTATTTCTGATGAATGAATTATTGGTTAGCTAACACACAAACCTCTAACACTAAATACTGTAATTGTAATTGTGTTCAACTTGGAATTGACTAATTTCTTGAAAATGTAGTTGATAAACATGAATGTAGCATCATGTAGTTTAAAGATAATAAGTTGTTAGCATTTTTTCCATTAACTTTACATATGTAAGAACTAGCACTATTTAGCTTTTACAAATATGTTCAGTATTAATTTAAATGAAATAATGATATTGAAACACAAACACGACATATGGTTTGCCCTGAGGTTTGGTTGTGTCAGACGTTAGCCTGATGGTGTATCTATCTATGCTAACTCTTGCCTCTTGTTTTAACCCTTCACATTCCTTCCGCCCCGGCTCTGCTATACCCGGAATTCTGGGATACCTAGGTCCTCCAGGTTAGAATCCATGGTTTGATGATGTTGACCTTTGTTGTGCTGTTGTGATGAAACTGATCTGTGTACATTTTGTTTGGCCTGGTCCCAGATCCGTTTGTGCTCTTGCCAACTCATTGCTGTCATTGTTGGCATGGTAGCACAAACAGACTGGCACTCAGGCTAACATTTTGTTGGATTGGGTACTACTTAACCATGTTGATGATTTGTTAACCACATTTTACTTTTCAGGATGGGTTGTGAAGCCTAAAAAAAGACTATAGCCTGCACTGACACTGTACATACACAATAATACACCCCATAATTCACAAAACACACTTGAACACACTCATGTCTCCTCCTTTATACTGTATTCATACTGTTTTTAAATGGTTGTATGTACGCATGCAGTTTTATGCTATGTTGACTGTTGATGTTAGTGTTATACAGTAACCATGGAGATAGATCAGCTGGATCTAGTTTTATCTCTTGGTTATTATTATTGTTGTTTGTTATACAGTGGGGCAAAAAAGTATTTAGTCAGCCACCAATTGTGCAAGTTCTCCCACTTAAAAAGATGAGAGAGGCCTGTAATTTTCATCATAGGTACACGTCAACTATGACAGACAAAATGAGAAAAGAAATTCCAGAAAATCACATTGTAGGATTTTTTATGAATTTATTTGCAAATTATGGTGGAAAATAAGTATTTGGTCAATAACAAAAGTTTCTCAATACTTTGTTATATACCCTTTGTTGGCAATGACACAGGTCAAACGTTTTCTGTAAGTCTTCACAAGGTTTTCACACACTGTTGCTGGTATTTTGGCCCATTCCTCCATGCAGATCTCCTCTAGAGCAGTGATGTTTTGGGGCTGTCGCTGGGCAACACGGATTTTCAACTCCCTCCAAAGATTTTCTATGGGGTTGAGATCTGGAGACTGGCTAGGCCACTCCAGGACCTTGAAATGCTTCTTACGAAGCCACTCCTTCGTTGCCCGGGCGGTGTGTTTGGGATCATTGTCATGCTGAAAGACCCAGCCACGTTTCATCTTCAATGCCCTTGCTGATGGAAGGAGGTTTTCACTCAAAATCTCACGATACATGGCCCCATTCATTCTTTCCTTTAACGGATCAGTCGTCCTGGTCCCTTTGCAGAAAAACAGCCCCAAAGCATGATGTTTCCACACCCATGCTTCACAGTAGGTATGGTGTTCTTTGGATGCAACTCAGCATTCTTTGTACTCCAAACACGACGAGTTGAGTTTTTACCAAAAAGTTCTATTTTGGTTTCATCTGACCATATGACATTCTCCCAATCCTCTTCTGGATCATCCAAATGCACTCTAGCAAACTTCAGACGGGCCTGGACATGTACTGGCTTTAAGCAGGGGGACACAGCAGGATTTGAGTCCCTGGCGGCGTAGTGTGTTACTGATGGTAGGCTTTGTTACTTTGGTCCCAGCTCTCTGCAGGTCATTCACTAGGTCCCCCCGTGTGGTTCTGGGATTTTTGCTCACCGTTCTTGTGATCATTTTGACCCCACGGGGTGAGATCTTGCGTGGAGCCCCAGATCGAGGGAGATTATCAGTGGTCTTGTATGTCTTCCATTTCCTAATAATTGCTCCCACAGTTGATTTCTTCAAACCAAGCTGCTTACCTATTGCAGATTCAGTCTTCCCAGCCTGGTGCAGGTCTACAATTTTGTTTCTGGTGTCCTTTGACAGCTCTTTGGTCTTGGCCATAGTGGAGTTTGGAGTGTGACTGTTTGAGGTTGTGGACAGGTGTCTTTTATACTGATAACAAGTTCAAACAGGTGCCATTAATACAGGTAACGAGGGGAGGACAGAGGAGCCTCTTAAAGAAGAAGTTACAGGTCTGTGAGAGCCAGAAATCTTGCTCGTTTGTAGGTGACCAAATACTTATTTTCCACCATAATTTGCAAATAAATTCATTAAAAATCCTACAATGTGATTTTCTGGATTTTTTTTTCTCAATTTGTCTGTCATAGTTGACGTGTACCTATGATGAAAATTACAGGCATCTCTCATCTTTTTAAGTGGGAGAACTTGCACAATTGGTGGCTGACTAAAAACTTTTTTTCCCCACTGTAATGTCAGGTTGAGGTGAGTGTTATCTCTGACCTCTAACCTTTGACCTCTGTGTGTGAAGGTCCTCCTGGCTCTGAGGGTCCCCGTGGCCCTGTTGGCAGCGGAGGGACCAAAGGTGAGAAGGGAATTTCCGGAATTCCTGGATCGCCTGGTTCCCCCGGAGCAAAGGGAGAATTCGGATCGCCCGGATTCCCGGTATGGAACCAGTCAACTTAGATCCTCTGTAACTCAATTGGTAGAGCATGGCGCTTGTAACGCCAGGGTAGTGGGTTCGATCCCCGGGACCTCCCATATGTAAAAATGTATGCGCACATGACTGTAAGTCGCTTTGGATAAAAGCGTCTGCTAAATGGCATATTATTATTATTATTATTATTATTATTATTATTATTATCCTTAGATCTCCTTTCCCCATTGATAGCAGGATAAATGACATGCACAATCATGACCAACTTGCTTACATTGATCCTCTCCTTTCAAATATAGACACTTACATGGGGGATAGGGCTATGGGTTGGTTTGGGATTGTATGAAGTACATTTTAAATTCCATCTGGGATTGGGATGTCACATGACCCTTGACCTCTCCCCTATCATGTGACCAGGGTACTCCTGGCCTTCCTGGTGCCAACGGGCTGAAGGGAGACATTGGACTGCCCGGCGTTCCCGGATTCCCAGGTCAGTCAGGAATAACATTCCCATTCCTAGTTGATCACCAAACATTTCTGTTAAAAAAAAACTTGCGTTCCTATTTTTTTTGTTTGTTCGTTTCGCACTGTTGGCGTTAGGTGCACTTGATTCAGCAGCCCTAGTGCCGGGAAGGCAAAGTGTTCCCATTTTGAACCATTTTATGTGTCTGAAGGTAGAACTCCGCCTACCAGGCAGGCCCAGAGAGCAAATCAAGTGCACCTATAGCCCGACCGCTAGCCAATCAGATAGCTCAGATCACTGTGTCTGCAGTTTCCTCACGCCATAGACAGTAAAAAGAAGCCTTGAATGCACAGCAAAGTTGATAATATGAGATTTCAAAACTTTTAAAACCATGACTAGAGAGAGACTCAACGAATACAGCAAAGAGCTGCTGTTTTTATGAGTAAGTTCATGTTTAAGTTGTTATTCAGTACTGTCAACACTTTGTTCAACCCTTTTGTAAGCCATAAAATGTGCGTTCTTCCAACTTCCACTCACGCTACAACCAGCACTGCAGCTGCAATGAATGAGTGTAGCAAAGTGTTTCGATAAGCTTGCGTTGTTATTATTTGCGGCTTGCGTCTTTTTTAATACCGAGGAATATTTCACTTTCTCAGGTCATAGGAGTAACAACATGAATTGGTGCATGAGGCAGAAATAATGCAGTGCGACTTAAGTTTCGCCATTAGCTGGAAGACTGTGTCCCCTTTTCTCAGCAGAGGGAGGGAGAGAGGAGGGACGGTGAGTCAGGTGAGAGGTAGCTGCTCCCTCCCTCCCCTCAGACTGACCATCAGATGCAGGCCAACAGTCCATAGGAAATAAAGTTAATTATTATGCTCACTCAGCTGTGCCTCACAAGTAATACAACAAATGATCTATTACCAGTGTGATCATATAACTAAATTGTGTAAATATAATTTCAAAATGGTCTGAGAAGAACAACATTGGCAGGGTAATTCAAGCATAGTCACTATGCAGTGATAATGTATTGGGCCTATAGCCTACTGCACAAACCTCATTGCTACAGTACTGTTTTGAATTGGTTAATGTTGCCTAGGCTTAAGTTTTTTAAGTCATGTAAAAAACAAATCTGAGTGGTAGGTCTCGGCTTGCATTTTGAAAAGGTTGGTGACCACTGGTTTATGTGAACGTCCCATCATGGGTTTCTCTGTTAACAATATTCCCTCATCTCCCTTATTTCCCTTCTTCTCCACCTCTCTCGCTCTCCTCCCTTCCTCTCTCTTTCCTCCCCCTCTCTCTCTCCTTCCTCTCTCTCTCTCTACTCCCTCTCTCCATCTCTCCCTCTCTACCTCTCTCTCTTCCCCAGGACCAAAGGGAGATTCTGGAATCCCTGGATCATATGGTCTCCCTGGAGACCCCGGAGAGGTTGGCCCTGTTGGTGAGTCTTCACCCCTCATCCCCTCTGTACACACACACACACAACACACACACACACACACACACACACACACACACACACCCTCCCAAACACCTACACACACGCTCCCAAAAACTCTGACTGCCATCTCTGGTGTACCCCACTTCTCTTCTCTGACACCTTTCGTTGTCATCTTTGACCTCAGGAATCAAAGGTGACCCAGGTTTTGCTCCAAACCCCATCGTGGTGAAGGGAGAGCGTGGCCCCCCTGGCCCTTCAGGTCTGCCAGGCGGCCATGGCCCCGCAGGACCCCCCGGACTGGAGGGACTCTCAGGTCAGTGGACTGTCACATCCAGTGTCTGTTTGCCACAGGATAGTTATATTCAGTTTATATAGTTAATTACAATTAGCTTAATTTTTACCAGAGGAGGCTTGAAGCTGCAGTTAGCTGCAGTTCGTAATCATAAGCTAGTTACTAGAGCTAGCGAAGAGAGTTTTCCACTTGGAGGTATATGAGGTCACTGATGAGTCCTCTGGTCTGTTCCAGGTCAGCCCGGTCCGCCAGGAGACCCCGGTCCTGAGGGACCCCCAGGATTCAGTGGAGCCTCCGGCCGCAAGGGGGACTCAGGACCGGCCGGACAGCCAGGTAAGATTACCATCTTCCTCAGGTCCATAGCACACAAATAATGTTTCAAATCTCGTTTCAAATCTCTCTTACACAGACCTAACCTTCCATTGTGTATATCAGTTAGCAGTCATATGTCATTAGTCAATAGTCATTACAATACATAGCTCTAGAAGTGTAAAAGAAACTCAAAAAAAGTCAACTTAGTTATAGTATTGTTAATTGAGTTAATTGAGTTAATAATGTTCCTTGTTTTCTGTGTCAATGACAGGACAAACAAGATTGAGTCCTAAGACAAACCTTGGTCAAATACATTGAGGTGCCTTTGATTTAGCCATGACTGCACTTTTGGGACTATTCCATTGGGTTCATTGTACCTGCCAAACTAAATCAAGTATTAGAAAAGTACACTATATATACAAAAGCATGTGGACACCCCTTGAAATTAGTGGATTCAGTTATTTCAGCCACACCCGTTGCTGACAGGTGGATAAAATCGAGCACACAGCCATGCAATTTCCATAGACAAACATTGACAATAGAATGGCTTTACTGAAGAGCTCAGTGACTTTCAACCTGGCACCGACATAGGATGCCACCTTTCCAACAAGTCAGTTCATCAAATTTCTGCCCTGCTAGAGCTGCCCCGGTCAACTGTAAGGGCTGTTACTGTGAAGTGGAAACATGTAGGCGCAACAACAGCTCAGCCGTGAATTGGTAGGTCACACAAGCTCACAGTACGGGACCGGTGAGTGCTGAAGCGCGTAGTGCGTAAAGATCGGCTGACCTCGGTTGCAACACTCACTATCGAGTTCCAAACTGCCACTGGAAGCAGCGTCAGCACAATAACAGTTTGTCGGGAGCTTCATGAAATGGGTTTCCATGGCTGAGCAGCCGACCATGCGCAATGCCAAGTGTCGGCTGGAGTAGTGTAAACTCCAGCCGACGGACGAATCTGGGTTTGGCGGTTGCCAGGAGAACGCTACCTGCCCCAATGCATAGTGCCAACTGTAAAGTTTGGTGGAGGAGGAATAATGGTCTGGGGCTGTTTTTCATGGTTCGGTCTAGGCCCCTTTGTTCCAGTGAACATACAATGACATTCTAGACGATTCTGCGCTTCCAACTTTGTGGCAACAGTTTGGGGAAGGCCCTTTCATGTTTCAGCATGACAATGCCACCGTGCGCAAAGCGAGGTCCATACAGAAATGGTTTGTCGAGATCGGTGTGGAAGAACTTGACTGGCCTGCACAGAGCCCTGACCTCAACCCCATTGAACATCTTTGGGATGAATTGGAATGACGACTGCGAGCCAGGCCTAATTGCCCAACATCAGTGCCGACCTCACTAATGCTCTTATGGCTGAATGGAAGCATGTCCCCGCAGCAATGTTCCAACTTCTAGTGGAAGAGTAGAGGCTGTTATTACAGCAAAGCGGGGACCAACTCCATATTAACGTCCATGATTTTGGAATGAGATGTTCGACGAGCAGGTGTCCACATACTTTTGCTCATGTAGTGTATTTCACATTTTGACCCAGATCATAAATAGTTTGGCCAAATGTTCCTCCATGTTGGAACCGTTATTAATATCAACACAGACCGTTATACATATTTGAATAATGTAATTATTATTAATGTTCCCCCTGCTCTGTTCCCTGTTTTCTCAATCTCACTGTGACAATATCATTATAGCACATCTAACTGATCATTATAACTAGGGATGTGCATCTTTCCCTTTCAAGATGATTCAATACGTATCTAAATACATGTCTCTAGGATACATGAACGATACGTTTTAGTTTGAAGCGATTCGATGCAATTCGGTTTGATTAGAGACCGAATAAATGCGAATCTGAGCTGACTTGTGTGTGTGTGTGTGTGTGTGTGTGTAGATGATGTATGCCTATGGTGTATGTACTATGTAGGCACCTGAGCTGAGCCATTAGGGAGACCAGGCATCTACCACCACACTATCACTATCAGACTAGGGGGGGCAATGTAGCCTATGTTTTTTGTCCTGTTACTTTGGTTCTGAAATCACCATCACCCACTAATTAACTTGTTTTGAGCTAGTAATGCATCAATATTTTTACAAATTAGCTATGATATTGCCAATGAATATATACCGTGTCTTCAGAAAGTATTCACACCCTTGACTTTTTCCACATTTTGTTGTGTTACAGCCTGAATTTAAAATGGATTAAATTTAGATTTTGTGTCACTGGCCTACACACAATAACCCATAATGTCAAAGTGGAAGTATGTTTTTAGAACTATTTACAAATTAATTACAAATGAAAAGCTGAAATGTCTTGAGTCAATAAGTATTCATCCCCTTTGTAATGGCAAGCCTAAATAAGTTCAGGAGTAAAAATGTGCTTAACAAGTCATATAATAAGTTGCATGCTACATTTTAATCAGTTTGGGGTTGGGACCGATATGGTGAATCGTTACATCCCTAATTATAGCACATCTAAAGCCTTCTAATCTGATCATTTTTCTGCAGTCTGAACAGCCAAAATATCAAGACTCAGGATAAGGCCCAGATGCAGACAGTTCGAAATAGAAAAAGTTTATTTACAAAAACAGGGGGCAGGCAAACGACAGGTCAAGGGCAGGCAGAGGTCAGTAATCCAGAGCAGAGTCCGAAAGGTACAGAAACGGCAGGCAGGCTCAGGGTCAGGACAGGTAGAATGGTCAAAACTGGGAAGAACTGGAAAACAGGGGCTAGAGCAAAACAGGAGTACGGGAAAACCGCTGTTAGGCTTGACGAGACAAGACGAACTGGCAACAGACATGGAATCAGATATTTCAAGCCAGATTTCAAACCACCTTCGTAGATGGTTTGAAATCAGATTCCTGGCCATGCGACTTGTCTAAACAGTTCAATCTGATTTATTTTCCCTCAAGTGGTTTGTAGACTGTTATTTGGCAGATCTTGTTGCTTGCTAGCTACTCTGTTGACAGTTTGACAAGAACATGTGGTATAACTAGCTTGTTAATTGTTTACAAACAAATGAGGGAATGTGCTAGCAAGCTAAACAGCTACCTAGCTAGCTAGTTGACTGCTGTTGCTAGCCAAAAATGACTTGTTTTGAAAGGTGGATCATCTTAACCTTTGAGGCTTTACTGTTCTACACTATGACACTCTCTGAGTGAGAGGGAGCACGATAACCACCACCAATCAGCCAACACTACTGCACACACACCCGCCATTACCATGACAACTACCATCGCCATGCCAGCAAATGACTAAAGTCTGAGCATACAGTACCAGTCAAACGTTTGGACACACCAGTCAAACGTTTGGACACACCAAAACTATAAAATAACACATATGGAATCATGTAGTAACCAAAAACGTGTTAAACAAATCAAAATATATTTTATATTTGAGATTCTTCAAATAGCCACCCTTTGCCTTGATGACAGCTTTGCACACTCTTGGCATTCTCTCAACCAGCTTCACCTGGAATGCTTTTCCAACAGTCTTGAGGGAGTTCCCAAATATGCTGAGCACTTGTTGGCTGCTTTTCCTTCACTCTGCCGTCTGACTCATCCCAAACCATCTCAATTGGGTTGAGGTCGGGGGATTGTGGAGGCCAGGTCATCTGATGCAGCACTCCATCACTCTCCTTCTTGGTAAAATAGCCTTTACACAGCCTGGAGGTGTGTTGGGTCATTGTCCTGTTGAAAAACAAATGATAGTCCCACTAAGCCCAAACCAGAAGGGATGGCGTATCGCTGCAGAATGCTGTGGTAGCCATGCTGGTTAAGTGTGTCTTGAATTCTAAATAAATCACAGACAGTGTCCCCAGCAAAGCACCCTCACACAATAACACCTCCTCCTCCATGCTTTACGGTGGGAACTACACATGCAGAGATCATCCGTTCACCCACACTGCGTCTCACAACGACCTGGCAGTTTGAACCAAAAATCTCAAATTTGGACTCCAGACCAAAGGACACATTTCCACCGGTCTAATATCCATTGCTCATGTTTCTTGGTCCAAGCAGGTCTCTTCTTATTATTGGTGTCCTTTAGTAGTGGTTTCTTTGCAGCAATTTGACCATGAAGGCCTGATTCACACAGTCCCCTCTGAACAGTTGATGTTGAGATGTGTCTGTTACTTGAACAAAGCTCATCACTAAGCTAAGGACCCTGGGACTAAACACCTCCCTCTGCAACTGGATCCTAGACTTCCTGACGGGCCGTCCCCAGGTGGTAAGGGTAGGCAACAACACATCTGCCACGCTGATCCTCAACACGGGGGCCCCTCAGGGGTGCGTGCTTAGTCCCCTCCTGTACTCCCTGTTCACCCACGACTGCGTGGCCAAGCACAACTCCAACACCCTCATTAAGTTTGCTGACGACAACGGTGGTAGGCCTGATCACCGATAGTGTGGTGCCAGGACAACAACCTCTCCCTCAATGTGAGCAAGACAAAGGAGATGCTCGTGGACTACAGGAAAAGGAGGGCCGAACATGCCCCCCATTCACATCGATGGGGCTGTAGTGGAGAGGGTCGAGATTTTCAAGTTCCTTGGTGTCCACATCACCAACAAACTATCATGGTCCAAACACACCAAGAAAGTTGTGAAGAGGGCACGACAAACACCTTTTCCCCCTCAGGAGACTGAAAAGATTTGTCATGGGTCCCCAAATCCTCAAAAAGGTCTACAGCTGCACCATCGACAGCATCTTGACCAATTGCATCACTGCCTGGTATGGCAAGTGCTCGGCAACCGACCGTAAGGCGCTACAGAGGGTAGTGCGTACAGCCCCGTACATCACTAGGGCCAAGCATCCTGCCATCCAGGACCTATATACCAGGCGGTGTCAGAGGAAGGCCCAAAAAATGGTCAAAGACTCCAGTCACCCAAGTCATAGACTGTTCTCTCTGCTACCGCACGGCAAGCGTTACTGGAGCGCCAAGTCTAGGTCCAAAAGGCTCCTTAAAAGCTTCTACCCCCAAGCCATAAGACTGCTGAATAATTAATCAAATGGCCACCCGGACTGTTTGTTTTTACACTGCTGCTACTCGCTGTTTATTATCTATGCATAGTCACTTTACCCCTACCTACATGTACAAATTACCTCGACTAACCTGTACCCCTGCACATTGACTCGGTACCGGTACCCCCTGTAAATAGCCTTGTTATTGTAATTATATTGTGTTTCTTTTTCTTTTTACTTTAGTTCATTTAGTAAATATTTTCTTAACTCTATTTTCTTAAAACTGTATTGTTGGTTAAGGACTTGTAAGTAAGCATTTCACGGTAAGGTCTACACCTGTTGTATTCGGCGCATGTGACTTATCAAATTTGATTTCATTGTAGCACATCTTATTTATTATAGTCTTCATTATAGCACAACTTACTGATTATACTGATCATTATAGCACATCTTACTGATTATACTGATCATTATAGCACATCTTACTCTGCCAAGAACTTTACTCTGCCTGAGTTATGTGGTATTATACAATTCATTGAGTTGTTAATGTTCCCCATGCTTTGTCTCCTATCCCTTCTTTCCCCTGTTCCCAGGTGAACGTGGATATCCCGGTCCCCCTGGTTCAGATGGCCTGCAGGGCCCCCCAGGTCCATCTGGATCTGCCTCTGTGGCCCACGGCTTCCTGATCACCAGACACAGCCAGGGCGAGGACGTCCCCTTCTGCCCAGACGGCACCAGCCTCATCTACGACGGCTACTCTCTGCTTTACGTACAGGGCAATGAGAGGGCACACGGACAGGATCTGGGTAAGGATGGAGACTGGAGTTATATATACAAGCTGGTAAACAAAGACACATGCACACACATGCGCGGTCGCACGCACACACACACACACACACACACACATAGGAAAGAGAGTTCAAAGCTGGAAAAACAAATTATGAAACTCTCTCCTCTCTCCACCTCTCTTCTCATCCCTCTCCTCTCCCTCCTTCCTCCCTCGCCTCTCCCCATCTTCTCGCCCCTCTCTTCTCCCCTTCATCTCTCCTCTCACCTCTCCCCATCCTCTCCCTTCCTTCCTCTACTCCCTCTCTCTAGGAACTGCTGGTAGTTGCCTGCGTCGGTTCAGCACCATGCCATTCATGTTCTGTAACATCAACAACGTGTGTAACTTCGCCTCCCGTAACGACTACTCCTATTGGCTGTCCACACCCACGCCCATGCCCATGACTATGGCCCCCGTCACCGGAGAAGGCATCAAACCTTACATCAGCAGGTAGAGAGGGATGGAGTGAGGGAGGGGGAAGGGATAGAGGGACGGAGGTAAAGAGGGAAGGAGGGATGGAGAGGGGGAGGGATGGAGGGCATATAGAGGAGACGAGATACAATAGGAGACTGTGGTTTGATCATGTCTGAGTGTGTGTATTTAACCACTCCTCTATGTGTGTGTGTTTTAGGTGTGCTGTGTGTGTATTTAACTACTCCTCTGTGTGTGTGTGTGTGTTTTAGGTGTGCGGTGTGTGAGGCCCCTGCCATGGTGATCGCTGTACACAGTCAGACCATTCAGATCCCCACCTGCCCCAACTACTGGGAACCACTGTGGATTGGATACTCCTTCATGATGGTACAGACACACACACACACACACACACACAGCACACCTAAAACACACACACACACAGCACACCTAAAACACACACACACACACACACACACACACACACACACAGAGGAATCAAGTTTTACATTTTAAGTGCGTTTAAGCCGCCATATGAACACACACATTTACCTTTCTCCACCAATCCCTCCCACTCCCCTCCTCCCTCTCTCCTTTTATAACAGCACACTAGTGCTGGTGCTGAGGGTTCGGGTCAGGCTCTGGCCTCTCCCGGCTCCTGTCTAGAGGAATTCCGGAGCGCTCCCTTCATCGAGTGCCACGGACGGGGAACCTGCAACTACTACGGCAACTCCTACAGCTTCTGGCTGGCCACCGTCGACCAATCAGAAATGTTCAGGTACGAGAGAATGTTGCAGAGATTATGATGGGTTTTTCCCCCCAGTAATTGGTTTATTGAATGATTGATTGGTTGATTGATTGATCCTGAGTAATGAGAAATTACACTGTAAGCATTAGATAATGTAGTTATTTGCTTGAAATGGGTCATTTTCATATAAAATGTAAAGATCTGAGTGCCCATACAGTGATAACAACCCCTGACCTCTAACCCCTGACCCCTAACAGGAAGCCACAGTCGGAGACGCTGAAGGCAGGTAACCTGCGGACGCGCGTCAGCCGCTGTGTGGTCTGTATGAAGAGGACGTAACAGCACAGCGGCAACCGTTGCCGGGGACGACTGACAACGAACATGACGGCGGCGGAGGGGTGGTGATGATGATGTCTCCGTGACAACAAGGTGGAATTCCAATGGTGCATTGTCTTCCGGAAACAACTTAAATGGTGCTACTGTGCAACACAGCAACAAAAGAAAAAACGTTGAAAAAATGAATCTATATAGTCTTTTCTTCTTTTTTCATACCTCAAGTACTTCAAAAAGAAACACACAAAAAAACATGAAAGGTGCCTTGTGTGACAAAAGTGCATTTTATTTTTATCTATATTTTTATCTTTTCAAAGGTTTTATTTTATTTCTTAATTTTTTTTATCTATTTAGATTTTCAGTACAGTACAGAGGGTGGTACTAGCATTTCATTCTTAGACAGATGTGCTCTTTTTCTTTCATTTTTTCATTTTTTTCTTTTTGTGTTTTACAAAGGAGTGGAGTTGTCTCCGTGTTACCAAATCAGCACTTTGACGTTGGAACATCAAAGAGAAGAGATGCACTGATGAGCTTTCTTAGCGAGACTGCGTTTTTCTAGGTTAAAATGTTTATGAAATCTTTCCGTTATTCTTTCTTTTTTTTTCTACTTGGTGGTACTAACACTGCTGTGTCTCTCCCAGCCTGTTAACTCCAGGCCTCTTTTCTCTTTTTGTAAGTAATTAAATGTGTATATTATGTAAAACACCTTTATAGTTGTAAGACATAAAACAGGTACTTAGCTATATAATGAATTTCTGGGTTGTTCTTGTTTGTTCGCTCGTCTTCACTCATTTAATTGATTAATGCACTCATTCATTCACACATTCACTCATTCATTCACACATTCACGCATTCATTCACACATTCACGCATTCATTCACACATTCACGCATTCATTCACTCGCTCACATACACACACTTACTCACAGATATTGTACATCTATAAATGAAACAGTATTTTATATATATATAATATATATATATATACATATATATATATATTAAAAAGAAAAAAAAAAAAAGTATATACACTTTATTTGGCTGCGGGCGGGAGTTAATTTTTCATCATTCATTATTTTATCTCCAAAAGTAAAACATTTTCACATTTCACAAAACTATTGACATGACAACAAAACTGAGTAAACAGGGTTTCCCTGTCAACCATCAAAGCCCCTATCCTATGATGATCATGTACTGTGTATGATAATGGCAATCACTCAAGCTTTTGTATTAGATTTTTACAAGTAATCTATCGTTGAATGGTTAAATGGGGGGTTCGAAAATTATCCGATTTCATGCCATAACAGGTTGATAATAAAATTCACTCCTGAAAATGTACAGTGAGGGAAAAAAGTATTTGATCCCCTGCTGATTTTGTACATTTGCCCACTGACAAAGACATGATCAGTCTATAATTTTAATGGTAGGTTTTTTGAACAGTGAGAGACAGAATAACAACCAAAAAATCCAGAAAAACACATGTCAAAAATGATTTGCATTTTAATGAGGGAAATAAGTATTTGATCCCTCTGCAAAACATGACTTAGTACTTGGTGGCAAAACCCATGTTGGCAATCACAGAGGTCAGACGATTCTTGTAGTTGTACACCAGGTTTGCACACATCTGAGGAGGGATTTTGTCCCACTCCTCTTTGCAGATCTTCTCCAAGTCATTAAGGTTTCGAGGCTGGCGTTTGGCAACTCGAACCTTCAGCTCCCTCCACAGATTGTCTATGGGATTAAGGTCTGGAGACTGGCTAGGCCACTCCAGGACCTTAATGTGCTTCTTCTTGAGCCACTCCTTTGTTGCCTTGGCCGTGTGTTTTGGGTCATTGTCATGCTGGAATACCCATCCACGACCCATTTTCAATGCCCTGGCTGAGGGAAGGAGGTTCTCACCCAAGATTTGACGGTACATGGCCCCGTCCATCGTCCCTTTGATGCGGTGAAGTTGTCCTGTCCCCTTAGCAGAACCCCCCCCCAAAAGTATAATGTTTCCACCTCCATGTTTGACGGTGGGGATGGTGTTCTTGGGGTCATAGGCAGCATTCCTCCTCCAAACACGGCGAGTTGAGTTGATAGCAAAGAGCTCGATTTTGGTCTCATCTGACCACAACACTTTCACCCAGTTCTCCTCTGAATCATTCAGATGTTCATTGGCAAACTTCAGACGGGCCTGTATATGTGCTTTCTTGAGCAGGGGGACCTTGCGGGCGCTGCAGGATTTCAGTCCTTCACAGCATAGTGTGTTACCAATTGTTTTCTTGGTGACTATGGTCCCAGCTGCCTTGAGATCATTGACAAGATCCTCCCGTGTAGTTCTAGGCTAATTCCATGATCATTGCAACTCCACGAGGTGAGATCTTGCATGGAGCCCCAGGCCGAGGGAGATTGACAGGTATTTTGTGTTTCTTCCATTTGCGAATAATTGCACCAACTGTTGTCACCTTCTGCTTGGCGATGGTCTTGTAGCCCATTCCAGCTAATGGTAGGTCTACAATCTTGTCCCTGACATCCTTGGAGAGCTCTTTGGTCTTGGCCATGGTGGAGAGTTTGGAATCTGATTGATTGATTGCTTCTGTGGACAGGTGTCTTTTATACAGGTAACAAGCTGAGATTAGGAGCACTCCCTTTAAGAATGTGCTCCTAATCTCAGCTCGTTACCTGTGTAAAAGACACCTGGGAGCCAGAAATCTTTCTGATTGAGAGGGGGTCAAATACTTATTTCCCTCATTAAAATGCAAATCAATTTATAACATTTTTGACATGCGTTTTTCTGGATTTGTTTGTTGTTATTCTGTCTCTCACTGTTCAAATAAACCTATTATTAAAATTATAGACTGATCATTTCTTTGTCAGTGGACAAACGTACAAAATCAGCAGGGGATCAAATACTTTTTTCCCTCACTGTATATAATTGATATGAATTCACATCTTAACACTGGTCTAGGTTGTCCCACTATGTACTAGCGTGTGGTAGGTACGTACGTAATGTTACGTACTGCGAGAATAGAATTGGTTATTTTCTTTCTTTTTCTATTCTATGGTCAACGAGGAGAGCTGTGGGGGGACGATTCTTCCTGTAATGTTGTTGTTTTTCCAAGCTACTTTTTAAATTTGTAATGTCATCATGGGGTAAAATGTTTATTAATTTCATTTTTGTTTTTTTATGTTATGTTATCCAGAAGTTGTTATAAACTTTTAAGACTGAAAAATAAACCCAATGTCCATCGTTTTGTGTGGAAATAATTTCTCCCCTATCTTGGAAGTACACACTTCCAGTGCACACTCAAGTGCTCTGTTCCAGTCAAATACTTATTTGCCTCTTAAAATGCAAATCAATTTATAACATTTTTGACATGCGTTTTTCTGGATTTTGTTGTTGTTATTCTGTCGCTCACTGTTCAAATAAACCTACCATTAAAATTATAGACTGATCATGTCTTTGTCAGTGGGCAAACGTACAAAATCAACAGGGGATCAAATACTTTTTTCCCTCACTGTACCTGGGTGATGCCACAGCTGCAGAAAAGCACACGAAAAGTCACCACATCTTGGCAGTGGTTAAGAACAGTCCCTGAACGTCTTCTGCCATCTCTGGACACAGCATGCAGTACTTTTTGTAATTCTTCCTGACAGATGAAACAATAAAGCCGGGGCTGCATTATTTGAATCCAAACAGCCAACTAGCTACCTATATCCGTAATCCAAAAAGATAGACTTTCATCCCAATTCTGAAACTCTGAGAGTCAAGAGATGTAAGTGATCAACCGCCAGATCAAACTGCAAAAAAACTATTTAAAAATGCAACAAAAAACATAAAAATAACAAAATTATGTACAATATTAACAGAGCTCGCTGCCTAGGCCAGGGGCTCCGCGGTGTACTGCATTGTTTTCTATATCAATATCGAATCCTTTCTGGGTAACAATTAAGTACCTTACTGTAATAGTTACCATTAGAATGGACCAAAATAGCTTTTTAGTAAAAAAAAACTATTTCTCAAGCAAGAGTTTTGCTAGGAATGTCTGGGAGTGGTCTGAGTGGGGAGGGGAAAACTTAAAACTAGCTGTTATTGGCAGAGAGTTTTGGAGCTCTCTTCGTTATTGGTCTATTAGTCTCGAGTTGCCATACCTCCAAAACCACGTCATTGTCACGCCTCCCTTGGAGGTCTGGAGAATTTTGTATTGCAAAAATGTTTAGAATGAGAAGGGGGTAGCTGCATCCTAATATGGCGACCGGAGTATGGGCGTGTGGAAAGGAGTGGGTGTGTTGAAAGGAGTGGCCGTTTCGAAAGCAAGCAGGTAATTGTTCAGCTATTACTGCTCCGCCTAACCCTCTGCAAGCTCAGACTCAAGAGACGATACTCTGTCCGAGGTAGACACTAAGAAGAATCTGGTCAAGTCAGAGGGACATTTTGGGAGAAAGCGGATCCTTGCCTTTTGGCGGATCCATTTGTGGGTTCAGGGTGGGTGAGAAAGGAATTGGGTGCAGTTCACAGGAGGTCGTGGCACCTTAATTGGGGAGGACGGGCTCGTGGTAATGACTGGAGCGGAATCAGTGGAATGGTATCAAATACATGTGTTTGATGCCATTCCATTTGCTCCGTTCCAGCCATTATTATGAGCTGTCCTCCCCTCAGCAGCCTCCACTGGTGCAGTTGAATCAGTGAAGGGAACCTGTAGTGGACTTGTGATATTTGTTTGTGTTTCTTCTGACCAGAGGGAGCTGGCGCTCCGTGTCATGCAACTTGGGTTAAGATCTGTTTATTGCTTTGCTCTTAGGAACAGGGCACCATTGAAAGGAGTGATTTCTGAGGTAGCGTTACAATTGAAGTCGGAAGTTTACATACACTTAGGATGAAGTCATTAAAACTTGTTTTTCAACCACTCCACAAATTTCTTGTTAACAAACTATAGTTTTGGCAAGTCGGTTAGGACATCTACTTTGTGCATGACCCAAGTCATTTTTCCAACAATTGTTTACAGACAGATTATTTCACTTATAATTCACTGTATCACAATTCCAGTGGGTCAGAAGTTTACATACACTAAGTTGACTGTGCCTTTAAACAGCTTGGAAAATTCCAGAAAATGATGTCATGGCTTTAGAAGCTTCTGATAGGCTAATTGACCATTTGAGTCAGTTGGAGGTGTACCTGTAGATGTATTTCAAGGCCTACCTTCAAACTCAGTGCCTCTTTGCTTGACATCATGGGAAAATCAAAAGGAGGAGAGACGCGTTCTGTCTCCTAGAGATGAACGTACTTTGGTGCAAAAAATGCAAATCAATCCCAGAACAACAGCAAAGGACCTTGTGAAGATGCTGGAGGAAACAGGTATAAAAGTATCTATATCCACAGTAAAATGAGTCCTACATCGACATAACCTGAAAGGCTGCTCAGCAAGGAAGAAGCCACTGCTCCAAAACCGCCATAAAAAAGACAGACTACGGTTTGCAACTGCACATGGGGACAAAGATCATACTTTTTGGAGAAATGTCCTCTGGTCTGATGAAACAAAAATAGAACTGGCCATAATGACCATTGTTATGTTTGGAGGAAAAAGGGGGTGGCTTGCAAGCCGAAGAACACCATCCCAACCGTGAAGCACGGGGGTGGCAGCATCATGCTGTGGGGGTGCTTTGCTGTAGGAGGGACTGGTGCACTTCACAAAATAGATGGCATCATGAGGAAGAAAAATTATGTGGATATATTGAAGCAACATCTCAAGACATCAGTCAGGAAGTTAAAGCTTGGTCGCAAATGGGTCTTCCAAATGGACAATGACCCCAAGCATACTTCCAAAGTTGTGGCAAAATGGCTTAAGGACAACAAAGTCAAGGTTTTGGAGTGGTCATCACAAAGCCCTGACCTCAATCCTATAGAAAATGTGTGGGCAGAACTGAAAAAGCATGTGCGAGCAAGGAGGCCTAAAAACCTGACTAAGTTACACCAGCTCTGTCAGGAGGAATGGGCCAAAATTCACCCAACTTATTGTGGGAAGCTTGTGGAAGGCTACCCGAAACGTTTGACCCAAGTTAAACAATTTAAAGGCAATGCTACCAAATACTAAATGAGTGTATGTAAACTTCTGACCCACTGGGAATGCGATGAAAGAAATAAAAGCTGAAATAAATCATTCTCTGTACTATTGTTCTGACATTTCACATTATTAAAAAAGGTGGTGATCCTAACTGAACTAAGACAGGGAATTTTTACTAGGATTAAATGTCAGGAATTGTGAAAAACTGAGTTTAAATGTATTTGGCTAAGGTGTATGTAAACTTCCGACTTCAACTGTACGTTTTGAGGTGGAGATGTCTGCTCTACCCATTATTACAACCAACTAATTCCAGCATTACTGCAAAAATGGAAGAGGCAAGTGGAAGGGGGAAAAAGTAAGGAACTTGTCTGTCGGCCCTGCATTAAAGACCAAAATTGGTTAAAGAAAATTATAAAAAGTACAGCAGTTTCATTTAAGGACCAAACAATTGACAGCTGTGCCATATAGATTTCAAAATAGTTGGGAAGAGATTTTCAGTGTACCGATTCCATGGCACATGGTTTATGAACTGATACGCAAAACGTATCAGGTCAAAAACGTATCGTAAGATTCAAAACATATAATTGTTCTATTTAAATGATTATACAAAATTCTTGCAACCTGTCACGTTCGTCGAGGAGTGAAGGAGACCAAGGCGCAGCGAGTGAAAAGAACATGTTGACTTTATTTACTTAAAGCAACCAAAAACGACAAACCAAAGCGACGAATGTGAAGTCCAACAGTACAAATACTGAAAACGGAACAAAAACCCACAACCCACATGAGAACACAAACAGTTAAATATGGCTCCCAATCAGAGATAACGAGCCGACAGCTGACACTCGTTACCTCCGATTGGGAGTCACACGACACTACAAATAACTCACCCAAAACACAACCAAACGAATACACCCTATACAACAAAACCCCACAACAAAACCCAACAAAACAAATACACCCTGGCTCAAATACAAAAGTCCCGGAGCCAGAGTGTCACAGTACCCCCCCCTAAAGGTGCGACCTCCGGGCGCACCAGCATACAGTCTAGGGGAGGGTCTGGGTGGGCGTCTGTCCACGGTGGCGGTTCTGGCCCTGGTCGTGGTCCCCACCCCACCTTAGTCACCACCCGCTTCCCTAGCCTCCTCCACATGACCACCCTCCAACTTACCCCACCTGGATTTAGGGGGCAGCACCGGGCTAAGAGGCAGCACCAGGATAAGGGGGCAGCACCGGGCTAAGGGACAGCATCGGGCTAAGGGACAGCACCGGACTCAATGGCGGATCCTGGCTGGCTGGCTCTGGCGGATCCTGGCAGGACGGCTCTGGCGGATCCTGGCTGGACGGCTCATGGCTGGCTGAAAGATCTGGCTGCTCATGGCTGGCTGACGGATCTGGCTGCTCATGGCTGGCTGACGGATCTGGCTGCTCATGGCTGGCTGACGGATCTGGCTGCTCATGGCTGGCTGACGGATCTGGCTGCTCATGGCTGGCCGACGGATCTGGCTGCTCATGGCTGGCTGACGGATCTGGCTGCTCATGGCTGGCTGACGGATCTGGCTGCTCATGGCTGGCTGACGGATCTGGCTGCTCATGGCTGGCCGACGGATCTGGCTGCTCATGGCTGGCTGACGGATCTGGCTGCTCATGGCTGGCTGACTGATCTGGCTGCTCATGGCTGGCTGACGGATCTGGCTGCTCATGGCTGGCGGAAGGCTCTGGCTGATCCTGTCTGGCAGAAGGCTCTGGCTGATCCTGTCTGGCGGAAGGCTCTAGCGGCTCCCGGTCTGGCGGACGGCTTTGAAGGCTCATGGCAGACGGGCGGCTTTGCAGGCTCAGTACAGATGGCCAGTTCAAGCGCCTTAGGGCAGACGGGCAGTTCAGGCCCCGTTGGGCAGACGGCAGACTCTGGCCGTCTGAGGCGCACCGTAGGCCTGGTGCGTGGTGCCGGAACTGGAGGTACCGGGCTGAGGACACGCATCTCAGGGCTAGTGCGGGGAGAAGCAACAGGGCATGCTGGACCCTGGGGACGCACATAAGGCCTAGTGCGGAGAGCAGGAACAGGGCATGCTGGACCCTGGGGACGCACATAAGGCCTAGTGCGGAGAGCAGCAACAGGACGCACAGGACTCGGGGAACACACAGGAGGCTTGGTGCGTGGTGTAGGCACTGGTGGGAAAAGGCTGGAGACACGCACCATACAGCTAGTGCGTGGAGGAGACACAGGGCTCTGCAGACGTACAGGAAGCCTAGTGCGTGGTGTAGGCACTGGTGGTACTGGGCTGGAGCGGGAGGTGGCGCCGGAAATACCGGACCGTGCAGGCTTACTGGCCCCCTTGAGCACTGAGCCTGCCCAACCTTACCCGGGTTGATGCTCCCCGTCGCCCGACCAGTACGGGGAGGTGGAATAACCCGCACCCGGCCTATGTGGGCGAACCGGGGCCACCATGCGTAAGGCTGGTGCCATGTAAGCCGGCCCGAGGAGACGCACTGGTGGCCAGATGCGTTGGGCCGGCTTCATGACATCCGGCTCAACGCTCAATCTAGCCCGGCCGATACGTGGAGCTGGAATGTACCGAACCGGGCTATGCCTGCGTACAGGAGACACCATGCGCTCTACTGCGTAACACGGTGTCTGCCCGTACTCTCGCTCTCCACGGTAAGTCCAGGGAGTAGGCGCAGGTCTCCTACCTGACTTCGCCACACTCCCTTTAAGCCCCCCAAGAAATGTTTTGGGTAGTACCCACGGGCTTCCAGCCTTGACTCCGTGCTGCCTCCTCATACCGCCTCCTCTCGGCTTTAGCTGCCTCCAGCTCTTCACGAGGGCGGCGATATTCTCCCGGTTGTGCCCAAGGACCCTTTCCATCCAGTATCTCCTCCCATGTCCATGAATCCTTGATAGGCGTCCATAAATCCTGTGTAGGTAGGTCCTGTTGCCGCTTGACACGCTGCTTGGTCCTTTTACGGTGGGGTTTTCTGTCACGTTCGTCGAGGAGTGAAGGAGACCAAGGCGCAGCGAGTGAAAAGAACATGTTGACTTTATTTACTTAAAGCAACCAAAAACGACAAACCAAAGCGATGTGAAGTCCAACAGTACAAATACTGAAAACGGAACAAAAACCCACAACCCACATGAGAACACAAACAGTTAAATATGGCTCCCAATCAGAGATAACGAGCCGACAGCTGACACTCGTTACCTCCGATTGGGAGTCACACGACACTACAAATAACTCACCCAAAACACAACCAAACGAATACACCCTATACAACAAAACCCCACAACAAAACCCAACAAAACAAATACACCCTGGCTCAAATACAAAAGTCCCGGAGCCAGAGTGTCACACAACCAATAGAATGTTATATATATGGGGGATACAACCTTCCCAGCACTGCAGATTTTGCTGCGAAGAGACAGAGTCATTAGATCATTTATTTTGGTACTGTCCATTTGTAGCTTGTTTTTGGTCACAGGTCCAGGAATGGCTGAAGAATTGCAAAGATTTTCTGGAGCTAACTCTGCAGATAGTACTACTGGGTGATTTGGAAAAGTCATAGTCAATCGATCAATAATATAATAATACTTTTAGCAAAAAATCTTATCTTTAATTTACAATCTGTAGAAACCATGAGAATAGAAAGGTTCAGAACTTTTGTGAAACATCACCAATATGGATGGTGTTAAGAGATAGATGGGAGGGGTTGAATGGAGCTGAAGTGCAGAACTAATAACAACAAGAAAACTAATGTAAAATATACTGTGTCTGTAAAATGTAAATAGGTTCAGAAAATTTGTGAAACAGCACAGATAAAAATATATGGCAAATAGAAATCAAACTGGATGGACATCAAAAATAGATGGGAGAGGTTGAGGGTGGAGGAAAAACAAAACAAACAAACAAAATATAACTATTGTAAAATAGATTGTGTCCTTGAAATATATATAGTATGTATAAGCTGGAAGTAGAAGCCTAAGTGTTGTTGTTCATTAGTTTACTCCAATTAAGGAGGGGTGGTAGGGTTAGTGGAAATAATAAAGGAAAATATATTTTTTTAAACACCTACTCATTCAAGGGTTTTTCTTTATTTTTTTACTATTTTCTACAGTGTAGAATAAGAGTGAAGACATCAAAACTATGAAATAACACATATGGAATCTTGTAGTAACCCAAAAAGTGTTAAACAAATCAAAATATATTTGAGATTTGAGATTCTTCAAATAGCCACCCTTTGCCTTTATGACAGCTTTGCACACTCTTGGTATTCTCTCAACCAGATTCACCTGGAATGCTTTTCCAACAGTCTTGAAGGAGTTCCCACATATGCTGAGCACTTGTTGGCTGCTTTTCCTTCACTCTGCCGTCGGACTCATCCCAAACCATCTCAATTGGGTTGAGGTCAGGGGATTGTGGAGGCCAGGTCATCTAATGCAGCACTCCATCACTCTCCTTCTTGGTAAAATAGCCCTTACACAGCCTGGAGGTGTGTTGGGTCATTGTCCTGTTGAAAAACAAATGATAGTCCCACTAATGTCACGAATACCGCCGAGGCTGCTCCTCCTCCTTGTTCGGGCAGGCTTCGGCGTTCGTCGTCCCCGGAGTACTAGCTGCCACCGTTTGATGTTTCGATGTTCGTTTGGTAATGTCTAGTTTAGTGCACCTGTTTCGTATTCTGTCCTGATTATGTCACTTATAAGTTTCCCTGTGTTATGTTTTGGAGTTGTGTGTTGTTGTCTGCCTGTCGTTTGTCTGTTGGTTTATGTGTGCTTTAGTGTTTTACGCATTACGCGTAGGTTTTCGCCTCCTGTGTTTTGAGGCCATTTATTTTCTGTATTGTGTATTCAGTCAAGTAAAGCTGTTTGACTTATCCGCTGTGTCCTGCGCCTGACTTCACCACCACATCCACAAGTACATCGTAACAACTAAGCCCAAACCAAATGGGATGGCGTATTGCTGCAGAATGCTGTGGTAGCCATGCTGGTTAAGTGTGTCTTGAATTCTAAACAAATCACAGACAGTGTCACCAGCAAAGCACCCCCACACCATAACACCTCCTCCTCCATGCTTTACGGTGGGAACTACACATGCGTAGATCATCCGTTCACCCACACCGCATCTCACAAAGACATGGCTGTTGGAACCCAAAATCTCAAATTTGGACTCCAGACCAAAGGACACATATCCACCGGTCTAATGTCCATTGCTCGTGTTTCTTGGCCCAAGCAGGTCTCTTCTTATTATTGGTGTCCTTTAGTAGTGGTTTCTTTGTAGCAATTTGACCATGAAGGCCTGATTCACACAGTCCCCTCTGAACAGTTGATGTTGAGATGTGTCTGCAATTTCTGAGGCTGGTAACTAATGAACTTATCCTCTGCAGCAGAGGTAACTCTGGGTCTTCCATTCCTGTGGCGGTCCTCATGAGAGCAAGTTTCATCATAGCGCTTGATGGTTTTTGCGACTGCACTTCAAGAAACGTTCAAAGTTCTTGAAATGTTCCGTATTGACTAACCTTCATGTCTTAAAGTAATGATGGAATGTCGTTTCTCTTTGCTTATTTAAGCTGTTTTTGCCATAATATGGACTTGGTCTTTTACCAAATAGGGCTATCTTCTGTATACCCCTCCTACCTTGTCACAACACAACTGATTGGCTCAAACACATTAAGAAGGAAATAAATTCCACAAATTAACTTTTAAGAAGGCACACCTGTTAATTGAAATGCATTCCAGGTGACTACCTCATGAAGCTGGTTGAGAGAATGCCAAGAGTGTGCAAAGCTGTCATCAAGGCAAATTGTGGCTATTTGCAGCGGCTGCAGCAGGTGTTATCAAAGAGGATGTTGTTGCTAATTTGTTAGCTTCTCCCTTTTCAAGAATAACTTTCAACAAGAGGTTAAGTTTCAAATTATCATCATCTGGTGAGTGGGAACTGTGTTTTTATTGCAGCGCGCTGTTGTTAGCCATCACTTTGAAAATAACTTGTGTGTGAAACATTGTTGCATTTAAAGTGGAACTGACAGCATTTTAGCAACATGAAATCTTATTAAAATCTGTTCATATACACCTAGGAAGAATATGACACTTAAAAAAAAAAGATCTGACAAGCAATCACTTACAGTTGAAGTCGGAAGTTTACATACACCTTAACCAAATACATTTAAACTCAGTTGTTCACAATCCCTGACATTTAATCCTAGTAAAAATACCCTGTCTTAGGTCAGTTAAGATCACGACTATATATTAAGAATGTGAATGGTCAGTATAATAGTAGAGAGAATGATTTATTTCAGCTTTTATTTCTTTCATCACATTCCCAGTGGGTCAGAAGTTTACATACACTCAATTAGTATTTGGTAGCATTGCCTTTAAATTGTTTAACTTGGGTCAAACGTTTCGGGTAGCCTTCCACAAGCTTCCCACAATAAGTTGGGTGAATTTTGGCCCATTCCTCCTCACAGAGCTGGTGTAACTGAGTCAGGTTTGTAGGCCTCCTTGCTCGCACACGCTTTTTCAGTTCTGCCCACACATTTTCTATAGGCTTGAGGTCAGGGCTTTGTGATGGCCACTCCAATACCTTGACTTTGTTGTCCTTAAGCCATTTTGCCACAACTTTGGAAGTATGCTTGGGGTCATTGTCCATTTGGAAGACCCATTTTCGACCAAGCTTTAACTTCCTGACTGATGTCTTGAGATGTTGCTTCAATATATCCACATAATTTTCCTTTCTCATGATGCCATCTATTTTGTGAAGTGCACCAGTCCCTCCTGCAGCAAAGCACCCCCACAGCATGATGCTGCCACCCCCGTGCTTCACGGTTGGGATGGTGTTCTTCGGCTTGCAAGCACCCCCTTTTTCCTCCAAACATAACGATGGTCATTATGGCCTAACAGTTCTATTTTTGTTTCATCAGATCAGAGGGCATTTCTCCAAAAAGTACGATCTTTGTCCCCATGTGCAGTTGTAAACCGTAGTCTGTCTTTTTTATGGCGGTTTTGGAGCAGTGGCTTCTTCCTTGCTGAGCGGCCTTTCAGGTTATGTCAATATAGGACTTGTTTTACTGTGGATATAGATACTTTTGTACCTGTTTCCTCCAGCATCTTCACAAGGTCCTTTGCTGTTGTTCTGGGATTGATTTGCACTTTTTGCACCAAAGTACGTTCATCTCTAGGAGACAGAACGCGTCTCCTTCCTGAGCGGTATGACGGCTGCGTGGTCCCATGGTGTTTATATTTGTGTACTATTGTTTGTACAGATGAACGTGGTACCTTCAGGCATTTGGAAATTGCTCCCAAGGATGATCCAGACTTGTGGAGGTCTACAATATTTTTTCTGAGGTCTTGGCTGATTTATTTAGATTTTCCTATGATGTCAAGCAAAGAGGCACTGAGTTTGAAGGTAGGCCTTGAAATACATCTACGGGTACACCTCCAACTGACTCAAATTATGTCAATTAGCCTATCAGAAGCTTCTAAACCCATGACATTATTTTCTGGAATATTCCAAGCTGTTTAAAGGCACAGTCAACTTAGTGTATGTAAACTTCTGACCCACTGGAATTGTGATACAGTGAATTATAAGTGAAATAATCTGTCTGTAAACAATTGTTGGAAAAATGACTTGTGTCATGCACAAAGCAGATGTCCTAACCGACTTTCCAAAACTATAGTTTGTTAACAAGAAATGTGTGGAGTGGTTTGAAAAACGAGTTTTAATGACTCCAACCTAAGTGTATGTAATCTTCCGACTTCAACTGTACATATGGTCATATTCTCGTTTTCATAAATTCTTAGAATGTTTGGGAATTATGTATTCTAAGGCATTTGTGAAAATTCTATAGCAATATAGAGTGGGAAAGTGGCCGTGCATTTGGACAATTAATAGACACTGCAGCAAATAAAACCTAATAAAAACATTTGTCTTGTCCAGGACCGGAGTCTACGCAGACCGGTGCGCTATAGCCAATCAGAGCTACAGTAGACCTTTATGCAAACAAGCCATTTGCCACTCGGGCCTGCCATCATTAACTTTGTTCTGGACTGTGTGTTTACAGGCAGTTGCAACAGCTCGACTTTAGATCATTAGAATGCATTCGCCAAAATCCACAAAATAAACCTGAATGGATTTCTGCATATATGTCAACACCACGGGAGTCCTCTTACACTTGGGAACTTTACAGTCCTATTGATCAAACAACCATAAAAAGGTAGGCTCTCTCTTCCTCAGTTATGCACATCAACAACAACAAGGTCAACAACTAATGATAGCCAGAGCAAGATGAGCTAAAATCTAACGAAGGAACATTAGATAAACCCTCTCAAACTTTTTCAGCTAGTTGGCAATCAAAATTGTACTGATAAACAATGGGGAATTGTAGCCTCCTCGTCCTTCTGCAACTTGCCTGCCAATGCATGCTTGTCCCAACCAAGCACCCAAGCTAACTGGCTAAAGTTGGCTAGTTTTCTAGCTAGCTACTTCTTCACTCTGACCATTTTACTCGCCATAGCAGAGCTGGTTAGTCTGTTTACATGTTATCTAGAGCGTTCTTGACTAACTATTACTTTTTCCCCTACGTTTACTGACTCCGGTCATATTCAGCAGGTGTTGCGTGTTCGTAAATTCATCAGTTGTTCTGCGCTCTGGCACACTCAGACGAGAGTGCCCTGAAATCGGAGTAGATAGCCAGAGTGAATTTGCGAACGCAAGAGATATGCTAACTAGATAACAGTGGTTAAAGTTCTTGCTAGCTAACCAAATTACACCTGCATCTCTAGCTGTGTATAGCCACCGAAAAACGATATGAAGGGGAAAAAGTCAGTCACTCAATGGCATGACATGACATCCTTCTAGCAGCCAGCTAACGTTAGGCTGTGTGTTTTTAGCTTGCTACAAAAACAGATACACTAGCCTATTAGCCATGTTATGACTGACTTGTGATCATTGCCCTTGCTAGTTTGATTGTATTGACATTCCCAGCCTTAGTTACATTCGTCAATTTTAGTCCATAATATTGATTAATTGAAACTGAAACAGTGCATCCCGAATGGAGGCAGCAAACAATGTACCAGGCCAGCTGTGATTTACAACCTGATAGCAGTATTTTTTGGACTACCAAGAAATGAATTGGTGAATTATATTAGTCATGCATTGAACTGCATCCATCTATTCTGCCAACAATGCCTTAGTGTACATCATGGAAAGTTGAGTCAAATATAACCTACTCTATTTTTAAAACCTCTTATAAGGTTGGTTTTGTAGCATAAACTGGGAATTTGATATTTCTGACTGATATTATGATTGTCTGTGTTTCATATCTTGAAAGTAGTTTAAACGCGGTCAGTTCTACTTTAAACTTTAGGTCACCGGTTACTTTGTGTGCTAAACGTGAAATGTTTTTTTGCAATGGGAAGTAATAGTTGTACATTTCGATTGGGAAATTCTTAATGGTTGTGTTTTTGTATTCTTATGATTGGGACCTACTGGCTTATTATGTCTGAGTTTATGGAATGCTTATCCTTTAACAGCATGCTGTGTGTGACTGCTTGTCACGCCCTGACTCAGGGGACGCTTAAATGTTGAGTCAGGGTGTGTATATTCTTTGTTGTGCGTTTTCTATGTTTATTATCTAGTATGTGTATTTCTATGTTGGCCGGTGTGGTTCCCAATCAGAGGCAGCTGTCGCTCGATGTCTCTGATTGGGGACCATACTTAGGCAGCCTATGGGCACTATTGTAGTTGTGGGATCTTGTTCCGTGTAAGGTATGTTGTGTGTGCTACCTTGGACTTCACGTTTCATTTATTGTTTTGTCGTGGTGTTTATCAGTTTATCACGCTGCGCCTTGGTCTGTCCCGTCATTCAACGAACGTGACACTGCTGTCTTTCCATCGACCCTATGAAGTGGTGTAGTGGTACCTGGAAAAGTGGGAATACGCCCAGCAAAGAAAAGGCAACCTGTGTGAAATATCCTGTTTTCCTATGTTTAAAAAAAAGAGTTTTTCTATAGATTTTTCAGATTTTCACTCTCAAAATCACATTTTTTTTGTATATAGAAAATACAAAAATGTGTTGGTCTAAGTCCACAACAATGCTTAAACTACATTCATCTGATTGGGGGGGCCTGTCAGGACCTGGCTCCCCAATATATAGTAGTGATGAAACTGGACTATTGTATATAGAAATTGTTTCTTACAGTCAGTCCTATTTTTAGTCTCTTTTTTGCCTCAGCCACAATGTCAGTGGTCTCTTGGGCTGGCATTGCCGATTTAGCCAGGAACTATCCAAATGCCTGCGTGGGAGATGTAAACAAGGCAGGGGTAAGTAAATTAAGTGTCTTATTATGGTGTGGAATTTCAGGAAAGTTAAACAGTAGTCATGTAGTTGTCTGATAGCTCAGTTGCATAATTACCTGTTTCCATTTCGATGTGGCACTCCTAACCATGCAAATAATTGCCTGATAGGCAACATCGCCATAGATGGGGTCCCTTTTGCGATTGTAATCTAGATGTTTTTATATTGTATTCGGTGCATGTGACAAATAAAATTTGATTTGAAATTTCTATTTGATTTGACTACAAATCTCAGTTGGTCTCCAACCGGTATCTCATTTGTTTTAGAGGGATTTCACCATGTTGGTTTATGTGTTCAGTTGTTGGTGAAGACTACTGGGAGTTCTGATAACCTTTATTGTTGTGTGGTAAAAGACTTTGAGATTTTGATTGTATGATTGAGACTGGGTTTAAGATGCACTTTATGAACGGACAAACATTGCGTGACTGAGGTCACTTGAGTTCACTTGAACTCCTTTATTGGGCTGGACTCTTTTTAGGCCAAGGTACTGGACTTGTCTTGAGGAACCAGAGATCATTGCGTTGTGACCTTATTATGTGTGTGATCACTTATTTTGGTAATACAACCAACGCAAAGGAACACAGTTGTTTTGAAGTTATTTCCAATGTTTTAAGGGTTTATCAAAAGTGTATTTCTATACTGACTTTTACATGAGTCATTTGTATTGGTGTAGACTTGATGGACCAGATGGGACTCATTCCCTCACAAACAAAAAGGAGAAATCAATATTTTCTATGGTACGCATGACCTACCTGGCACCCCTAATAAACAATAACCTCAAGTCAAAACCGTTACATAAAAAATGGCACCCCAGATGGGAGAAATAACCTAAGCAAATCTTATTATGTGGAATTAAAACAATGGATTCAACCCAAGAAAATGTGCTCATCCATATTATACCTATCAATGGGGAATACACCAGGTCATTCTGACAATGCAAATAATAATGTGAATACTGATGATGTGAATGGAGATAATGGAGTTGATTTGGGCCAGAGCCCTGGGAATCTGAATGTTCTGTCTGGACCACAGGCCACAGGAGGTCTAACCAGTTACTCTTATTGACGTGGACCTGTGTGGAAGTTCTGAGCTAGCCCTCCCTCTGACCCCCAACCTTCCTCCATCTTCTGGTTTATCTCCAGAGGTTGTAGTCGTACAACTTCAAGGTGACGTACTTGATATTCGTCGGACTCAACATTTCCAAACTCTAATCCACCATAAATTCAAACGTCTGAGTGAAGAGCAACAACAGAGCACCATGGAACTCAGAGACTCACTGAGCACTCTAACCCACAAGCTAACCTAGCTCAGTGAGAGTGGAAGATTGGAAGTTACTGCTGCCATGGACAGGAAGTTTGACTACCAAAGAACCCAACTCACTACCACCCTCCAGTCGTGCCTGCAACATCACCACACTGAGGTCCTCAATGACGTTAATTCAGTATTTTCTCCTCTGGAGAACACTGTAGACCACTTGCAGACAGAGCTCTCTAAATGTGGTAAAATGTCGGATGATGTGTCTGTTGACATGGCCTCCATTAGGCACTGCTCCTTGCACAGAGCTTCTCTGGTGTCCACTTCTGTTCAGACCACTGAGGGCTAAGCTGGCACCTCGGAACAGCCAAGACAAAGCCATGTTGCAGCCACCCCCTGCAGGATGCAATCCACCATGCATCCTGGTGTTAATTTTCATGGTCTGATAACTCCCTCACCCTCTACTTCCTCAATACTCCCTAGCTCTCTTGTTCATGGTGATTTGAGTAGATGTCATGTGGGTGGCGATGCCCATTGTGCTGCCATCCTGTTAGAAGGTAACAGATTATTTTATTATAGTGGTTAAGAGTGACTTTCATTGTGTTCCATGGTGTCCTGGTACTTAGAATAATGTACAAAAACTGGAAGTAAAGTAGTCATTCTGCACGCAGACAAGCAGCTAGAAACAACGCTACGGTACAGTTATTTCAACAACTATTTATTGTTACGCTTCAGCCTCTGAAAATATTTGTTTGTAAGTTCAATTCAAGCATATTGCTAGTGATGATAATATTGTTAATGATAGAATTGTTTACTTACCAATGATAGTTGGTTACATTTACTCACGCAAATTGCATTGACTTTCATGGATGCCGTCAGCTGTATTAGTTTGCTTGTGTGTCATGTAAAAGAAGTGTAAAACATACTATAGTTTGTTACTGTCATGGAATCTGCCGAGGCTGCTCCTCCTCCTTGTTCGGGCAGGCTTCGGCGTTCGTCGTCCCCGGAGTACTAGCTGCCACCGTTGAACGTTTCGATGTTCGTTTGGTTTGGTCTGTCTGTTACACCTGTGTCCGTTTGGTCTTGATTATGTGCCTTATAAGTTTCCTGTGGTTGTTTTCGTTAGTTGTGTGTTATTTTATTTCCTGTCTGTTGGTGGTATCCTGTGCAGTACTCTGGAATTGTTATTGTAACGCACTGTGTTGCGTTGTCGTTTTGCCTCCTTGTTAGAGGTACTTTATTTTGTACTGGTTGCACATTTAGTAAAGTCTTGTTTGACTTAGCTTATGCGTCCTGCGTCTGACTCCTCTCAACGCACCCACATCAACAGTGACAGAATAACACACCTTCATGGAGTCAGCAGGAGCAGCGGCGGCACCCAAGTCCCTTGAGGAACGGATCAGCAATCAAGACACCATGATCCAGCAACTTGGGGCCGCCATGAACGATTTGTCCAACACGCTGCGCCGTTTGGTTACTGGAGAGGTGCCCACATCTTCGCACACCTTACCATCACCATCGGCCAGTCCTCCTCTCCCAGTACCGGAACCCAGCGGCATTCGGCTCTCGCTCCCGAGGGCATATGATGGTACCGCAGCCGGGTGTCAGGGATTCCTCCTGCAGGTGGAACTCTACCTGGCCACCATACACCCGGCGCCCTCGGGATACGAGAGCGTCTCCGCCCTCATCTCCTGTCTCTCCGGCAAGGCGTTGGAGTGGGCTAACGCCGAATGGAGGGGAATAGACGCTGCTACCATCACCTACGCGGAGTTCTCCCGCCGCTTCAGGGCAGTGTTCGATCATCCACCTGAGGGGAAGGCGGCGGGGGAGCGTCTGTTCCACCTCCGACAGGGGAAGAGGAGTGCCCAGGAGTTCGCCCTGGAGTTCCGGACGCTAGCGGCAGATGCGGGATGGAATGAGAGGGCCCTCATCGACCATTATCGATGCAGCCTACGAGAGGACATGTCCACCTTCGACCAGTTGGTGGACATGTCCATCCGTCTCGACACCCTGCTGGCTACCCGCGGACGTCCCGAATGGGGGTCGTCCATTCCATCCTCCAGCACCGCCGAGCCGATTCCCATGGAGCTTGGGGGTGCAGGCGCTAGGGAGAGGAGGAGAGAGAACCCGAGGGGGGCCGTCCCCTGCACCAACTGTGGCCGTGGAGGGCACACTGCGGCTAGGTGTTGGGGAGGGTCTCCTGGGAGAGGGGACAACAGGTCACGCACTGGGGAGTCATTTCAGGTGAGTAGATGCCCCACTTACCCAGAGCTCTCTGTTGGACACCTGTGTATACCTGTGCGATTTCCACAGGTGGCACCTCATTCCCAGCATAAGGCGCTAGTAGATTCAGGCGCAGCTGGGAATTTTATTGATCGTGTATTTTGTTCTAGGGTAGGAATTCCCCTTCGGCCGGTGGAACCCCCTTTCCCAGTTCATGCTCTAGACAGCCGGCCGCTGGGGTCGGGGTTGATTAGAGAAGTCACAGCACCACTGAAGATGATTACACAGGGGGGTCATGAGGAGATCATTCAGTTTTATCTGATCGACTCTCCTGCATATCCCGTGGTGCTGGGGCTTCCCTGGTTAAGCACCCATGATCCTACCATTGCGTGGCAACAGAGGGCTCTTATGGAGTGGTCTGCCCAGTGTGTAGGGAGATGTCTAGGTGTTTCCATAGGGGCAACATCGGTGGAGAGTCCGAACCAAGTGTCCGCAATGCACATTCCCCCTGAATATGAGGATTTAGCACTGGTTTTCAGCAAAACTAGGGCAACACGGTTGCCACCTCATAGACAGGGGGATTGTGCGATAGATCTCCAAACAGGAGCGGCACTTCCGCGGAGCCGTGTGGAGCCCCTGTCTCAAGAGGAGACCGCGGCTATGGAGACTTACATAGCCGAGTCCTTGGAACAGGGATACATACGGTCCTCCACTTCCCCGGTTTCCTCGAGTTTCTTCTTTGTGAAGAAGAAGGACGGGGGTTTGCGCCCGTGTATTGATTATCGTAGTATCAATCAGATCACGGTTAAGTACAGTTATCCTCTTCCTCTGATTGCGACTATGACAGAATCATTACGCGGAGCGCGGTTCTTCACAAAGTTGGATCTCAGGAGCGCGTACAATCTGGTGCGCATTAGGGAGGGAGATGAATGGAAAACAGCATTCAGCACCACCTCGGGTCATTACGAATATCTCGTCATGCCGTACGGGTTAATGAATGCTCCTTCAGTCTTTCAATCCTTTGTGGACGAGATTTTCAGGGACATGCATGGGCAGGGTGTGGTAGTGTACATCGACGACATCCTAGTGTACTCTTCTATACGAGCCGAGCATGTAGCCCTGGTACGCAGAGTGTTGAAGAGGCTGTTGGAGCATGACTTGTATGTCAAGGCAGAGAAATGCTTGTTTTTCCAGGAGTCCATCTCCTTCTTGGGTTATCGATTGTCCGCGTCTGGTGTGAAGATAGAGGTTGACCGTGTGTCGGCCGTGCGTAATTGGCAAACTCCAACCACTGTAAAAGAGGTGCAGCAGTTTTGGGGTTTTGCTAATTACTACCGGAGATTTATCCGGGGTTTTGGACAGGTGGCAGCTCCCATTACGTCCCTGCTAAAGGGGGGTCCGGTGCGTTTGCAGTGGTCAGCTGAAGCGGACAGGGCATTTGTTAAACTGAAGGACCTGTTCACTTCGGCTCCGGTGCTGGCGCATCCGGATCCCGCTTTACCATTCCAAGTGGAGGTGGACGCGTCAGAAGCCGGTATTGGGGCGGTTCTGTCGCAACGGTCCGGCACGCCACCTAAACTCCGCCCCTGTGTGTTCTATTCCAAGAAGCTCAGCCCGGCGGAGCGTAATTATGATGTAGGGGACAGGGAGTTGTTAGCCGTGGTTCAGGCCCTAAAGGTGTGGAGGCATTGGCTTGAGGGGGCTCAACACCCTTTCCTCATTCTGACTGACCACCGTAACCTGGAGTACATCAGGGCAGCTAGGAGACTAAACCCTCGTCAGGCTAGGTGGAACATGTTCCTAACCCGGTTTGTTTTTAAGATCACGTACATCCCAGGGTCCCAGAATGGTAAGGCAGACGCCCTGTCCCGGCGGTATGACACAGAGGAGAGGTCCATTGAGCCTACTCCCATACTGCCGGAGTCTTGTCTGGTGGCTCCGGTAGTGTGGGAGGTCGATACGGAGATCGAGAGGGCGTTACGTGCCGACCCTACTCCCCCCGAGTGTCCTGTGGGGCGGACGTACGTTCCGCTCGAGGTTCGTGACCGACTTATTTATTGGGCTCATACATCACCCTCCTCTGGACATCCAGGTATTGGCCGGACAGTGCACTGCCTTAGCGTGAAATACTGGTGGCCAACGTTAGCTAGGGATGTGAGAGTTTATGTCTCCTCCTGCTCGGTGTGCGCCCAGTGTAAGGCGCCTAGACACCTGCCCAGGGGAAAGTTACATCCCCTGCCCGTTCCACAGCGACCATGGTCCCACCTCTCGGTGGATTTTGTGACCGACCTTCCCCCCTCCCAGGGGAATACCACCATTTTGGTCGTTGTGGATCGGTTTTCCAAGGCCTGTCGTCTCCTCCCAATGCCGGGTCTCCCTACTGCCCTACAGACCGCTGAGGCCCTATTTACCCACGTTTTCCGGCACTATGGGGTTCCCGAGGATATAGTGTCTGACCGAGGTCCCCAGTTCACCTCCAGAGTCTGGGGGGCTTTCATGGAACGCTTGGGGGTCTCGGTGAGCCTTACCTCGGGTTACCACCCAGAGAGCAATGGGCAGGTAGAACGAGTCAACCAGGATGTGGGTAGGTTTCTGAGGTCCTATTGCCAGGGCCGGCCGGAGGAGTGGTCAAGGTATATCCCCTGGGCAGAGATGGCACAGAACTCTCTCCACCACTCCTCCACCAATCTAACACCTTTCCAGTGTGTTTTAGGGTATCAGCTGGTTCTGGCACCATGGCTCGAGAGCCAGATCGAGGCTCCTGCGGTGGATGATTGGATTCGGCGCTCGGATGAGACGTGGGACGCTGCACATGTCCATTTGCAGCGGGCCATCCGTCGACAGAAGGCGAGCGCCGATCGCCACCGCAGTGAGGGACCGGTATACGCACCGGGAGATCGAGTCTGGCTCTCGACTCGAAACCTGCCCCTCCGCCTGCCCTGCCGGAAGCTGGGTCGGCGGTTTGTGGGGCCTTTTAAAGTCCTGAGAAGATTGAACGAGGTGTGTTACAGATTACAACTGCCTATTGATTATAAGAATATTAACCCCTCGTTCCATGTGTCTCTTCTCAGGCCGGTGGTGGCTGGTCCACTCCAAGAAGATGAGATAGGAGAGACCCCTCCGCCCCCATTGGACATCGAGGGGGCTCCGGCGTACAGGGTCCGGACCATCTTGGTCTCGAGACGCCGGATGAGGGGTCTCCAGTATCTCGTGGAGTGGGAGGGGTACGGTCCGGAGGAACGGTGCTGGGTGCCTAGGAGGGACATCCTAGATCCATCCCTCCTGACTGAGTTCCACCGTGCCCGGGTCCGTGTCCTCATCCCACGCGCCCGGGTCCGTGTCCTCCTGGCCGTCCCCGAGGCCGGGGTCGGCGCACGGCTGGAGCCGCGCGTCAAGGGGGGGGTACTGTCACGGAATCTGCCGAGGCTGCTCCTCCTCCTTGTTCAGGCAGGCTTCGGCGTTCGTCGTCCCCGGAGTACTAGCTGCCACCGTTGAATGTTTCGATGTTCGTTTGGTTTGGTCTGTCTGTTACTCCTGTGTCCGTTTGGTCTTGATTATGTGCCTTATAAGTTTCCTGTGGTTGTTTTCGTTAGTTGTGTGTTATTTTATTTCCTGTCTGTTGGTGGTATCCTGTGCAGTACTCTGGAATTGTTATTGTAACGCACTGTGTTGCGTTGTCGTTTTGCCTCCTCGTTAGAGGTACTTTATTTTGTACTGGTTGCACATTTAGTAAAGTCTTGTTTGACTTAGCTTATGCGTCCTGCGTCTGACTCCTCTCAACGCACCCACATCAACAGTGACAGTTACTGTTTGTAGTGTAATATGCTTTGTTATTGTACAGAGGTGTTTGCACATTATTAGAGTAATGAAAGGAGTTGGCTAGTTGTTACTCATAGAGTAATTATCTATTTGGTTTGTCGTCATGTCAGATACATGGTAACTTGGCACTTGCTTTGTATTTATGCAACTTCAACTTGAAATGTATAATGTACAGCTACAGTATGTCAATGTGAATTGAATACTAAAGTATATTATTTTCTGTATTTGCAGTTTCACAACATAAACGTTTTCAATACATTCGTTCAAGAAAAAGTCACGCCTTGGAAGTTTTATTGAAGACTCAGTTGTCTGTCTAGTTTTGCATGGGAACGCAATTCCAGGGCAGAATACCCATTAAATTGCAACTTCCCACCTTTTGGGGTAAAGGATGACATTCCTGGTCCGCTAATGTATCTGGAAAGATGTTGTGACTTCCTTGCCCTCGTTCCCCTGGCTGACGAAGAACTCCTTGGCACATTGAGGAATGTGTTGCATGGGACAGCTCGAGACTGGTGGGATGTGGTAGGTCTCACCACTACCTCCTGGGCTGACTGAGTCAAAAAAAAATCTGCCTTTCTGTCTGAGGACTACACAGATGAGCTGGCAGACAGTCAGGAATCGAATGCAACGCTAGAGAGCGTATCCGTGACTTTGCATACAGTTGCCACTCACTGTACAGACGGTGGAATCCTGGCATTGAGGAGGAAGAGGTCATTGTTGATCTTGAATAACATCAACCCTCTACTGGCCAGTCAACTCAGAGAAAGAGTCACCACTGGTTAGACTGGGACAGCAGTTCGAGAAGGGCAAAGAATGCCAACAGCAATATGAACAAAGAAGCCAGACCATCAACCACAGCCAGAGTCACCAGCCAAGACCCCTCCGGTGTTCTGTTAGAGATGTAGCAAAGAGGGACATTCTCCAAATCAGTAATAAGTAAACACTCCAAAAACCATAAACCATACAAGTCACAACAGGCCAAAACACCTAACTCTCATCACAAGAACGATCATCCTACTCTTGGTACTCTGACCAGAGCTGAAACCCCAAGAGTCACTGCCTGCGCCAACCCATTGACATCCCCTTCCTTTCAGCCAATAACGTACCAGCCGGTGTTGCCCCTGTCCATATGCCCTTGGACAGGAAGAGCCATCCTGGATACCGGGTCATCCTACACTGTGCTCAATGAGAAGCTGCGGAAGGAGGTGAAAGGTCCACTTATACAACATGAAGCCGTGGACAAGAAGGTCCATTATATCTGGCTGATGGTGAGGCTAAACAACCACTCTGGATGGAGTGAGGTGGAGTTCTGCCTGTCTAACCACTCCTATATGATTCCTTCTGTTATTCTGCCTTCCAAGACCCTTGCTTTCCCTGTCATGTTGGGAATTGATTTCATGTACTTCAATGGTGTCCAGATTGACGTCGCACACAATTGCTACTGGTTTCCACATAATCAGAGCGAGAACTATTTCTTCCAAGCAGAAGCTACGAAGTTACATGATTGGGGTCCAAGTGTGGTAGTCTTCTCTGCCATTGCTCCGGTACAGTTAACCCCTGGTAATCTGGCAGATGATGTCCTTTTACAGGCTGTGAGAAGAGCTCAGCTGGAACAGCCAGATTAGTTAAGGCTGTTGGAACAGCTGCAGAATAACTCCGATGTATTTAGATCGACGCTGGGACACCGGGCTCCTGAAGCACAAAATATTCCTTACACAGGAAATGCCTATCAAGCAGAAGCAATATAGTTTGTCCCCAGCAAAGCAAATCATCCAAAATGGACTCATTAATGATATGTTGACACAAGATATAATTGAACGTTCCTCTTCTCCCTGGGCTGCTCCTGTTGTCCTCATCCCCAAAAAGACCGGTGGTCTTAGATTTCGTGTGGACTATAGGAAGACCAACAACATCTCCCAGACTGATGCCTATCCTCTTCCCATCATCCAAGAGATCCTGGAGTAATTGTCTGGCGCTGTTGTGTTCACCACCCTCGACCTCAATAGTGGCTATTGGCAGGTTGATATGGACCAGGAGAGCAAGGACGAGACTGCTTTAGTCTGTGCTGAGGGCCTGTTTTCAAAAAGGTGATGCCTTTTGGATTAAAGAATGCACCTGCCACCTTCCAAAGACTCATGAAGACTGCGTTAGGTGAGTTCAAAGGGAAGATCTGTTTGGTCTACCTGGACTATATAATTATGGCAAGCATCCAATGTTCCAACATCTAGTGGAAAGCCTTCCCAGAAAAGTGGAGGCTGTTATAGCAGAAAAGGGGAGACCAACTCTATATTATTGCCCATGATTTTGGAATGAGATGTTTGACGAGCAGGTGTCCATATACTTTTGGTCATGTAGTGTATTAAATACAAAACAACGCAGCATATCTGAAGTCTCTGCAACATCAGGTAGACCAATGGGAGCACTTTTAATGACATAGACAACACCGTTCAATCAAGAGCGTCTAACCTATAGCAGAGCGCTTTTGACACACCCACTCCTTTCGACACACCCACTACTCCGAGACCAGTTTGCAAAACCTGGCCCGATCATTTCAAGTCATCAGTCTCAAGTCAAAGACGAGTCCCGAGTCTTGAGGCTCCAAGTCAAGTCTCAAGTTATTATTTTTTCTATCAAGCCGAGGATCAGGCTCGTGTTCTGAACTCCCAAGGAATCGCTGCCGCATAATCCCAGTTGGTATTAGATACAACGTTGCAGCCCTGCCCGCCTGTGGGGAAAACAACCTGTGGGGAAAACAACCCCATTGGTTCACAGCAAAAACTTGACCTTTTTCCAACACACTTTTCTTGTTGTCTGCTTGTTTTAGTCAATTACAGAACTTCATTTAAGAAAAGTACAACATGTCTAAAGATGACTTTTCAACATTGCCTGCTCCCGATCATTCTCACTACTTCGAAAAACGTAATATTGTAGGGTTTCCCTCATGCCCCTTTTCATGACTGTGCTAGCAACCACGTGAATGAGTGCTAGCTAGCTACCAACGGGAACATTAAGCTAGTCAAGGCCCAAGACCAACACAAACAAACAGACTATACAGCTACAAGTAGTGAGTGGAGTTACAAATGGACTATACTAAACAAGTGAAATGTCTTACCTGTGATGAAATGTTTTTCACACACATAGCTACGTGTAGACTACTTGGACACTGGGTCCCCACATTTCACACTCTCCCACACCGAATAGCCTGAAGCCACAGGGCTCTTCTCGCAGGCTCTATTTCCCTACGTGGGAGCATTACTCCGATTCAATATTCACGTAATAATAAGGAATTCCCCTCCACAACAAATTGGGGGGAAAACATTATTTCCTATTGACCTCATGCAAGACTACAAATTCCTGCAGGTAGCTCCTGTACGTCATCTCTAGCCGATACTGTCAGCTACCGTTCACCAGTGCCCAATCTATGCGGAATCCATGTGCTGTATTGAAATTAATTGAATAAAGTGTTGAACTTCTTCCGTCCCCTTTCTCTCTGTTTTAGCAAGCCACTGACTACAATTTAGCTAGCTAGCTAGTTAGCAGAGCAGTAGATCAAAAAAAGAATTTGTACTAGATAATTGTTTGTACAGTATGTCGACTTTGGTGTCTATTTCAGACCTTATGGCATTTTCCAAGGATGAGCATAAGAGCATTAAAAGGGGAGAAGACCACTATAAGTCTGGCCATGTGGAGCAGTGCTGCTATAGTGTGGGGCAACTTACCGGTTTGGTCAGGGCCAACATGAGGGATAAGGTTTATCCTGTGTTGGTGAGTGTGTTTGAGCATCTTAGAAATACAATGTGTTCTATACAGCTGTCAACATTCTACAAGGAAAGAGCCACTTGATCAATTATATAATCATTAACCAGATTACCCTGGATACCAGATGAAGATAAGTGATAACTCAGTTCTAGAACTGTCAAGAATAGCTGAATGTGGATGTGGTGCAGGAATCAGGTGCAGGACACAGAAGCTTCGTCCAACACACTTTAGTAGACGACCAAGACAAATACAAACAGGCCTCAAAAGAGCCCGGAGGCGAGCGATTACGCACACCGTGCGTAAACACCGAAATACAAAATAAGTGCGCACACAAGTGCGAAACTCTCCAAAACAATGGAGCAAACAATACAGCACCTGCTGACAGGCGGACAGTTACACACAACACACGACTAACAAAACGAGAACTTATAGGACACATAATTAGCACTAAACGGAAACAGGTGTACAACTAAGACAAAACCAAACAAACATCGATAACATACAACGGTGGCAGCTAGTACTCCGGGGATGACGACCGCCGAAGCCTGCCCGAACAAGGAGGAGGAGCAGCCTCGGCCAAAACCGTGACAGTACCCCCCCCTTGACGCGCGGCTCCAGCCGTGCGCCGACCCCGGCCTCAGGGACGACCAGGAGGACGCAGAGCAGGGCGCATGGAATGACTACGGTGGAACTCAGTCAGGAGAGACGGGTCCAAGATGTCCCTCCTCGGCACCCAGCACCGTTCCTCCGGCCGTACCCCTCCCACTCCACGAGATATTGGAGACCCCCCATCCGACGTCTCGAATCCAAGATGGACCGAACTGTGTACGCCGGAGCCCCCTCGATGTCCAATGGGGGCGGAGGGGTCTCTCCTATCTCACAGTCCTGGAGTGGACCAGCTACCACCGGCCTGAGAAGAGACACATGGAACGAGGGGTTAACATGATAATCAATAGGCAGTTGTAACCTGTAACACACCTCGTTCAATCTCCTCAGGACTTTAAAAGGCCCCACAAACCGCCGACCCAGCTTCCGGCAGGGCAGGCGGAGAGGTAGGTTTCTGGTCGAGAGCCAGACTCGATCTCCAGGTGCGTACACCGGCCCCTCACTGCGGTGGAGATCGGCGCTCGCCTTTTGTCGACGGATGGCCCGCTGCAGATGGACGTGTGCAGCGTTCCACGTCTCCTCCGAGCGCCGCACCCACTGATCCACCGCAGGGGCCTCGATCTGGCTCTGATGCCATGGTGCCAGAACCGGCTGGTACCCTAACACACATTGGAAAGGGGTTAGGTTGGTGGAGGAGTGGCGGAGAGAGTTCTGTGCCATCTCTGCCCAGGGAATATACCTCGCCCACTCCTCCGGCCGGCCCTGGCAATACGACCTCAGAAACCTACCCACATCCTGGTTCACTCGTTCTACCTGCCCATTGCTCTCCGGGTGGTACCCCGAGGTAAGGCTCACCGAGACCCCCAAGCGCTCCATGAACGCTCTCCAGACTCGGGAGGTGAACTGGGGACCTCGATCAGACACTATATCCTCGGGTACCCCGTAATGCCGGAAGACGTGGGTGAATAGTGCCTCAGCGGTCTGTAGGGCAGTAGGAAGACCCGGCATTGGGAGGAGACGACAGGCCTTAGAGAACCGATCCACAACGACCAGTATGGTGGTATTCCCCTGAGAGGGGGGAAGGTCTGTAACAAAATCCACCGAGAGGTGAGACCAGGGTCGTTGTGAAACGGGCAGGGGTTGTAACTTCCCCCTGGGCAGGTGTCTGGGCGCCTTACACTGGGCGCACACCGAGCAGGAGGAGACATAAACCCTCACATCCCTGGCTAACGTTGGCCACCAGTACTTAGCGCTAAGGCAGTGCACTGTCCGGTCAATACCTGGATGTCCAGAGGAGGGTGACGTGTGAGCCCAATATATAAGTCGATCCCGAACCTCGAGCGGAACGTACGTCCGACCCACAGGACACTGTGGAGGGCTAGGTTCGGTACGCAACGCCCGCTCGATTTCAGCATCGACCTCCCACACTACCGGTGCCACCAGACAAGACTCCGGTAGTATGGGAGTGGGCTCAACGGACCTCTCCTCTGTGTCATACCGCCGGGACAGGGCGTCTACCTTACCATTCTGGGACCCAGGGATGTACGTGATTTTAAATACGAACCGGGCTAGAAACATGTTCCACCGAGCCTGGCGAGGGTTCAGTCTCCTAGCTGCCCGGATGTACTCTAGGTTACGGTGGTCAGTCAAAATGAGGAAAGGGTGTTGAGCCCCCTCAAGCCAATGCCTCCACACCTTTAGGGCCTGTACCACGGCTAACAGCTCCCTGTCCCCTACGTCATAATTTCGCTCCGCTGGGCTGAGCTTCTTGGAGTAAAAAGCACAGGGGCGGTGTTTAGGTGGCGTGCCGGACCGTTGCGATAGCACGGCCCCTATACTGGCCTCAGACGCGTCCACCTCTACCTGAAATGGTCAAGCGGGATCCGGATGCGCCAGCACCAGAGCCGAAGTAAACAGGCCCTTCAGTCTCCCAAATGCCCTGTCCGCCTCAGTTGACCACTGCAAGCGCACCGGACCCCCCTTCAGAAGAGACGTTATGGGAGCTGCCACCTGTCCAAAACCCCGGATAAACCTCCGGTAGTAATTCGCAAAACCCAAGAACTGCTGCACCTCTTTAACCGTGGTTGGGGTTTGCCAATTACGCACGGCTGACACACGGTCAACCTCCATCTTCACCCCTGACGCGGACAACTGATAACCCAAAAAGGAGATAGACTCCTGGAAAAACAGACATTTCTCTGCCTTGACATACAGGTCGTGCTCCAGCAGCCTCCTCAACACTCGGCGCACCAGCGCTACATGCTCGGCTCGGGTAGACGAGTACACTAGAATGTCGTCAATGTACACGACCACACCTTGCCCCTGCATGTCCCGGAAGATCTCATCCACAAAGGATTGGAAGACTGAAGGAGCATTCATCAACCCGTACGGCATGACGAGATACTCGTAATGACCCGAGGTGGTACTAAATGCTGTCTTCCATTCATCACCCTCCCTAATGCGCACCAAGTTGTAGGCGCTCCTGAGATCCAGTTTTGTGAAGAAACGCGCTCCGTGTAATGATTCCGTCATAGTCGCAATCAGAGGGAGTGGATAACTGTATTTCACAGTGATCTGATTGAGACTACGGTAATCAATACACGGGCACAATCCTCCATCCTTTTTCTTCACAAAAAAGAAGCTTGAGGACGCAGGGGAAGTGGAGGGCCGTATGTATCCTTGTCTCAGAGACTCGGCTATGTATGTCTCCATAGCCCCCTTCTCCTCTTGAGACAGAGGATACACATGGCTCCGCGGAAGCGCTGCTCCTGCCTGGAGGTCTATCGCACAATCCCCCTGTCTATGAGGTGGCAATCACGTCGCCCTCGCCTTGCTAAACACGAGTGCTACCTCCTCATACTCAGGGGGAATGTGCATTGTGGGCACTTGGTTCGGACTCTCCACCGTGGTCGCCCCCCACGGAAACACCCAGACATCGCCCCACACACTGGGCAGACCACTCCTTAAGAGCCCTCTGTTGCCACGAAATAGAGGGGTTATGGGTAATCAACCAGGGAAGCCCCAGCACCACTGGATACGCAGGAGAGTCGATCAGATATAACTGAATAGTTTCCTCATGACCCCCCTGCGTACTCATCCTAAGTGGCGCTGTGACCTCCCTAATCAACCCCGATCCCAACGGGCGGCTATCTAGTGCATGTACAGGGACGGGAGCATTGACAGGAAGGAGGGGAATCCCTAACTTAACACAAAAATTCCGATCAACAAAATTCCCAGCTGCGCCTGAATCTACTAGCGCCTTATGCTGGGAATGAGGTGCAACCTGTGGAAAACTGACAGGTATACATAGGTGCACAACAGAGAGCTCTGGGTAAGTGGGGCGCCTACTCACCTGGAAGGACTCCCCAGTGCGTGGCCTGTTGTCTCGTCCCCCTGGAGACCCTCCCCAGCACCTAGCCGCAGTGTGCCCTCCACGGCCACAGTTGGTGCAGGGGACGGCCCCCCTCGGGCTCCTTCTCCTCCTCTCTCTAGCGCCAGCACCTCCGAGCTCCATAGGGCTCGGCTCGGAGGTGCTGGAGGATGGAATGGACGGCCCCCACTCGGGACGTCCGCGGGTGACCAGCAGGGTGTCGAGACGGATGGACATGTCCACCAACTGGTCGAACGAGAGGTTGGTGTCCCTGCAGGCCAGCTCTCGGCGGACGTCCTCCCGCAGACTGCATCGATAGTGGTCGACGAGGGCCCGCTCATTCCACCCTGCATCAGCCGCTAGAGTCCGAAATTCCAAGGCGAACTCCTGGGCGCTCCTCTTCCCCTGTCGGAGGTAGAATAGACGCTCCCCCGCCGCTTTCCCCTCAGGTGGATGGTCGAACACGGCCCGGAAGCGGCGGGAGAACTCCGCGTAGGTGATAGTGGCGGCGTCTATCCCCCTCCATTCGGCGTTGGCCCACTCCAACGCTTTGCTGGTGAGACAGGAGATGAGGGCGGAAACGCTCTCGTGTCCCGAGGGCGCCGGTGGCCAGGTAGAGTTCCACCTGCAGGAGGAACCCCTGACACCCGGCAGCGGTGCCATCACACGCCCTCGGGAGCGAGAGCCGAATCCCACTGGGTTCCGGAGCTTGGATGGGCGGACTGGCCGATGGGGGTGGTGAGGTAGGTGGAGGTGTGGGTACCCCTCTGTTCTCCCATCGGTGCAGAGTATTTATTACGTCCTGCAGGGCGGTCCCGATTTGATTGATCCTGTCGTCCTGCCCGCGGACGCGCTCCTCCCACAGCTCGGGCGCTGCTGCTGCTCCTGCTGATTCCATCGTTGGTGTGTAATTCTGTCAAGAATAGCTGAATGTGGATGTGGTGCAGGAATCAGGCGCAGGACACAGAAGCTTCGTCCAACACACTTCAGTAGACGACCAAGAAAAATACAAACAGGCCTCAAAAGAGCCCGGAGGCGAGCGATTACGCACACCGTGCGTAAACACCGAAATACAAAATAAGTGCGCACACAAGTGCGAAACTCTCCAAAACAATGGAGCAAAACAATACAGCACCTGCTGACAGGCAGACAATTACACACAACACACGACTAACAAAACGAGAACTTATAGGACACATAATTAGCACTAAACGGAAACAGGTGTACAACTAAGACAAAACCAAACAAACATCGATAACATACAACGGTGGCAGCTAGTACTCCGGGGACGACGACCGCCGAAGCCTGCCCGAACAAGGAGGAGGAGCAGCCTCGGCCGAAACCGTGACAAGAATGTTGTCATTGATGAGAATGAATATAAAAATCTATTGACATAATGTATATTCACGTTCAGAATTATTGAATTTATTGTTTATACATCTAGAGACAAATCTTCACAGGCACAATATTAACTTTTTAGGAGTGGTCTCTCATAGAGCAGTAGTTTCCAACTGAATTTTGCTCTGCCCGGAGTACATTTTACCAGTAGGCCTATGATCTCATGAGTCTTCTCAAGTACCCCCTGTGGATAGGCCAAGTACCCTCAGGGGTCCTAGTAACTCTAGTTGGGAACCACTGTCAACGAGCTACAGTATATGCATTCACACAGTCTTGATTTGTATGATCCTTCCCATTATATTTGATAAGTCAAGTGATAAAAAATAAAAATAAATCCCAAGTTATCAATAAAAAGTTTATGCAAAAACAGCACTACTCCTCATATGAAAAGTACAGATCCCATTATTTAGCTTGTGTATATCTGTATGGTTGTTGTTTTTATATATCCAATGTTGTCCGACACAGATCCTGGATACAGATCACTGCAGTACATTATCACCGCATTAGGTGCAACTCCCAGGAGAAGCTTGAAGGAGTGCATTGAACGATACACAGAGTACGTTTGCTTCTGCAAATCTATCTGACTTAGAGTAGCAACTTTTACGTCAGTACAGTCAATGACCATCCTGTTAAGACATCAAATTTTAGATGGAAAATCAATGTAATGTGCAGCAGAGACCCGGTAAGACCCTCCCTTCTCCTGGATATAGAAATCCTTCAACTTCACTGCCTCTTCAATGGTAAGGTCCCTTGCACCCTAGGGAACAGAGGGAGACCTAGAAACACATGGAGGAGAGATGTACAGGCAGAAAGGACTGAGAATGGCCTTAACTGGCCTATGCTCCTTATAGGAGCCATGGGCTTATGTCAAGTAAGTCAGTAATTTGATTAGTCATGTTCAACAGATGCACTCAGTAGAGCAAAACCGTTTGTGTGGGGAAAATGTTGAGCTCATCCCCAACAGCCTGAAGAAACACCTGGGGGAAGAACAAGGACCTTCTAGTGGAAGTGAACCACAACTAGGCTACTAATTAAACACTATGGAGGCAAGCCTCACTCACTGGACAACGAGTTGACCATTTTCTTAGAACACAGAGAACACCACCTGTGGCAAATGTTTCCCTAAGAACGCTGAGCTGAAAAATTATGAGTATTTATCACTGTGGATGGGACATTCCTGCTGGGATGGATGAATTATCTGGAATACAAAACTAGATGATCAGGACAGTCTAGGGTACTATTTGCCCAAAAGAGGTGAAGTCTTGAGATGAGCTATAGGACAGAGGAAAGTTAAAACCCTCTGAGCCATGAGGAGGATCAACAGTGGTTCAGGGATCGTCTGAAAGGGACTGATGTCTAACTGACTTCACGGGTCATTTGATTAGACATGTACAACAGATGCATTTGTGGTACAAAACAGTTTCTGTGGTTTGTATGGGGAAAACATTGAGACCTCAAGATGAACCTCAGTGAGAACATTCTGTAACTGTGCCATGGTGGAGGTGCCTGAAACTTCAATGTTTCCATTGAACTCCAGATAAGAAGTAAGTAGAGTTGGGTAGGACACACTACGAAAATCGTCCGGACTGCAGAGAGAGAGAAAGAGAGAGACACATCTAAGGATGGGAGAGCCATCACTTCTCTGAAGATGTTCCGCATGTCACGCCTCATGTCTAAAACATGTGAAAAAGGGGAGACAAAAGTCAAAATCTACAAATTCAATGATTTCACAATATTGCATCATATTTGATTAATTCAAATTCAGATTGCTTTATTGGCATGAAATAAAATGTGTAGATATTGCCAAAGCAGTAGTGGTACAGCATTTCAGTAAATACAGTACAATGCAATGAGGATAATGAAATCCAGTTAATTTCAGTAGTAATAATAATAGTACATATAATCATGTATGCAGATACAACACTACTGCTGTTGTACTGTGTAATCTTTGGTCGATACATTTAATTAAATAAAAATAAGATTATAAAAAGAAAATGGCTAATAAATCAACAAAATGTACATGGATGATCGTTACACTATGTATTACTTGTAAGTTATATACAATGTAAATACTTCAGGGAATTAATGGTCATGGGATGTCCCTCAGGCTATGGCAATCATAGCCATATCTGGCAGTAATACTTGCGGTTTCTCCCTCACCCAGAATAATTCCCAGCTTTATGTCATTAGTAAATGCACAGAAGTTGGGAATTGATTGAGATATTTTCCTGAAAAAAGATGATCTTATACGGGAGTATTTCTCACAGTAGAGGAAAAAGTGGATCTGATGAGTTACTGACCTGTCCGTCCACAGGCTCAATCTGCTGTAGTCTCTACAACTGGACGCTCGCGCTCGGACCACATTGGCACAGGATGTCCATGCACCGAATGGCCTTAGGGATGCACTCCTGTTGGACTGGAAAACAAAGAGACATTTGGTCAGTGGTAGGTCTTTTTCAATGCTGTATCACCATCTTTATCTAGACATAAAATACATTGTTTATCATAACAAACACACCTTGGGTAATGTGACAAGTGGTCCCTCAACACCCAATCCTCATGCCTCTTTGTTTGTTCATGTTTCCCAATCAACAGCTACTTTTCTGATGAGTTGGTCTTGGAGGTTTACAATTGCACAGCAAGTCTGCACCAGCACATTACTATAACGACGAGATAAGGTGGGATGCATCTCAGAATTTTTTTATATTTTAGTCAAGCATTTGCCCTCTCAGCATGGATCCTGTTTCTCGCTATGTCTTTTGTGAGATGTATCTCACTCTCTGTGAACCTGCCATGGTTCAGGAATAGAGGAAGGCAACATGGATCAAGAAGTCTTTGTCTGCCAAAATCATGTATCCAGACGTGAAGATCTTCTCAAACCCTGACTTCTGGACAATGACTTTGTCTGACACAGATCCTGGATACAGATCACTGCAGTATGTTATTACAGCATTGGGTGCAACTCATAGGAGTAGCTTGAAAGAGTGCATTGTGTACCGTTCAGAGTAGGTTTGCTTCTACAGATCCGTCTGAATTGGAGTAGCAACTTCTATGTCAGTACAGTCAATGACCATCCTGCAGTTTCTGCTGGACCCCTGAAAAAGGCAAGCATGTTTGGTTCTTCTCCCGACTTGGAACGGTCTTCATGATGCTAATGAAAAAAAGCTTGTGGATCACGTGAATGAAAGTGATGGTAACATTGCTGACAGTGCTTGCACTACAACAAAATAGTTGAGCCAGGTGCAAGTTGGTGTAGCTGTGACGCAACTTCATAAGCGCCATAAACTTTCAAAGTATTCAACGATGTTGAACATGTCTTTGTCTGGAAGTCCTGTTTCCATCCTAAGTACTTCATCAGACAGCTGTGATGCTGACAACCGGTTGTGGGTATACAGCCGATTCTCCTGTAGAAACTTCAAGTGCGCCAATGTTTCCTCAAGATGCACCTCAGTGAGAACATTCTGCAACTGTGCAGACAGCAGCCTACATTCTTCAGCGGCAGAGGGGCCTGGAACTTCATCGTCTGCCATGGTGGATGTGTCTGGATCTTCCTATTCTGCCATGGTGGATGAGCTACCTTTTCTGGTAAATACAGGGCCATTTCTCTTTCCCAACGGAAAATGGCAGCTACAGACCCAAGTGTTGTCACTGGGTTTCCGGTCCGCCCGTCTGAAAGATCCCACCCCCCCAAAAAAAGTACATTTTACTAGCTAGCTAGGTTGATTACTAAAATGGTAACATCTATATTAAAATACCGTCACCCACAGACTTGACTATAGTAACGGGAAAATAGACCAAAGCCCAGTCTATCTGCACATCTGAAATCCCATTATGTGGATGAGACATTTCTGCTGGGATGGAGGAATTATCTGGAATGCTCAACTAGAGGCAGTGGTGTAAAGTACTTAAGTAAAAATACTTTAAAGTACTACTTAAGTAGTTTTTGTGGTATCTGTACTTTATTATTTATATTTCTGACAACTTTTACTATTACTCCACTACTTTCCTAAAGAAAATAATGTACTTTTTACTCCTTACATTTTCCCTGACACCCAAAAGTACTCATTACATTTTGAATGCTTAGCAGGACAGAAAAATGGTGTCATTTACGCACTTATCAAGAGAACATCCCTGGTCATCCCTACTGCCTCTGATCTGGCAGACTCACTAAACACAAATGCTTCATTTGTAAATGATGTCTGAGTGTTGAAGTGTGCCCCTAGCTATCCTTAAAAATGTATAAATAATAATGCCGTCTGGTTTGCTTAATATGAGGAATTTGAAATGATTTATACTTTTACTTTGATACTTAAGTATATTTAATACCAAATATTTTTAGACTTTTACTCAAGTAGTATTTTACTGGGTGACTTTCACTTTTATTTGAGTCATTTTCTTTTAAGGTATCTTTACTTTTACTCAAGTATGACAATTGGGTACTTTTTCCACCACTGTAAAACATGACTTAGTACTTGGTGGAAAAACCCTTGTTGGCAATCACAGAGGTCAGACGTTTATTGTAGTTGGCCACCAGGATTGCACACATCTCAGGAGGGATTTTGTCCCACTCCTCTTTGCAGATCTTCTCCAAGTCATTAAGGTTTCGAGGCTGACGTTTGGCAACTCGAACCTTCAGCTCCCTCCACAGATTTTCTATGGGATTAAGGTCTGGAGACTGGCTAGGCCACTCCAGGACCTTAATGTGCTTCTTCTTGAGCCACTCCTTTGTTGCCTTGGCCGTGTGTTTTGGGTCATTGTCATGCTGGAATACCCATCCACGACCCATTTTCAATGCCCTGGCTGAGGGAAGGAGGTTCTCACCCAAGATTTGACGGTACATGGCCCCGTCCATCGTCCCTTTGATGCGGTGAAGTTGTCCTGTTCCCTTAGCAGAAAAACACCCCCAAAGCATAATGTTTCCACCTCCATGTTTGACGGTGGGGATGGTGTTCTTGGGGTCATAGGCAGCATCCCTCCTCCTCCAAACACGGCGAGTTGAGTTGATGCCAAAGAGCTCCATTTTTGTCTCATCTGACCACAACACTTTCACCCAGTTCTCCTCTGAATCATTCAGATGTTCATTGGCAAACTTCAGACAGGCATGTATATGTGCTTTCTTGAGCAGGGGGACCTTGTGGGTGCTGCAGGATTTCAGTCCTTCATGGCGTAGTGTGTTACCAATTGTTTTCTTGGTGACTATGGTCCCAGCTGCCTTGAGATCATTGACAAGATCCTCCCGTGTAGTTCTGGGCTGAGTCCTCACAGTTCTCATGATCATTGCAACTCCACGAGGTGAGATCTTGCATGGAGCCCCAGGCCGAGGGAGATTGACAGTTCTTTTGTGTTTCTTCCATTTGCGAATAATCACACCAACTGTTGTCACCTTCTCACCAAGCTGCTTGGCGATGGTCTTATAGCCCATTCCAGCCTTGTGTAGGTCTACAATCTTGTCGCTGACATCCTTGGAGAGCTCTTTGTTCTTGGCCATGGTGGAGAGTTTGGAATCTGGTTGATTGCTTCTGTGGACAGGTGTCTTTTATACAGGGAACAAGCTGAGATTAGGAGCACTCCCTTTAATAGTGTGCTCCTAATCTCAGCTCGTTACCTGTATAAAAGACACCTGGGAGCCAGAAATCTTTCTGATTGAGAGGGGGTCAAATACTTATTTCCCTCATTAAAATGTAAATCAATTTATAACATTTTTGACATGCATTTTTCTGGATTTTTTTGTTGTTATTCTGTCTCTCACTGTTCAAATAAACCTACCATTAAAATGATAGACTGATCATTTCTTTGTCAGTGGGCAAACGTACGAAATCAGGGGATCAAATACTTTATTCCCTCACTGTACTTGTGCATGTGACATTAAAACCTCAAACTACTATATGGTTGATGTCCTCTGATCTACTTAAGATTAAGTGCTTTCCAGACTCTGTCTTCAGCTCACAGTCTTTATCAAATCCAGTCGGTGCCGTTTAAGATGAGGGAGGACAATCTTTTTTTTTATGAGCATGGCCTCATTTCTATTACAGCAAATTGGATGACTGTCATTCATATTCCAATCACCCAGCTCAATGTAACATCGATAGGTTTAGGCTACTACATGATACTCTAATTTTCCCTATACCCATCATGAGGTTGGTACAACCTAGCCTATGAATGAAAGTGTATAACATAGGTACACAGGTCGAGATACATTTTAGTAATCAAGGTCACAGACAGTGACATATTCAATAACACACTTGCCTGCATCTAGCTGATCTAGGGTGTAATCATTAGTCCAACAGTTGCAAACAAGAGTTTTTATTGGACAAATTCAGTCAATAAGTTGCATGGACTCACTCTATGTGCAATGATAGTGTTAAACATGATTTTCTGAATGATAACTCATTTCTGTATCCCACACATACAATTATCTGTAAGGTCCCTCAGTCGAGCAGTGAATTTCAAACACAGATCCAACCACAAAGACCAGGGAGGTTTTCCAATGCCTCGCAAAGGGCAACTATTGGTAGCTTGGTAAAAAAACAAAAAACACAGTCATGGAACATCCCTTTGAGCATGGTGAAGTTATTAATTACACTTTTTTAATGGCTGTGATAGGAGAAAACTAAGGGTGGATCAACAACACTGTAGTTACTCCACAATACTAACTTAAATGACAGAGTGAAAAGAAGGAAGCCTGTAATGAATACAAATATTCCAAAACATGCATCATGTTTGCAATAAGGCACTAAAATAACACTGCAAAAAATGTGGCGAAGAAATTAATACAAAGCGTTATGTTTGGGGCAAATCCAACACATCATTGATTACCACTCTTCATGTTTTCAAGCATGGTGGTGGTTGCATCATGTTATGGGTATTGTCATCGGCAAGGACTAGGGAGTTTTTTTTATATGTATAAAAATAAACAGAATAGAGCTAAGCACAGGCAAAATCGTAGAAGAAAACCTGTCTGAATACTTATTTTATACATTTGCCTTTGTCATTATGGGGTATTGTATTGATGAGGGACAAAATTATTTAAATCCATTTTAAAATAAGGCTGTAACATAACAAAATGTGGAAAACGTCAAGAGGTCTGAATAATTTCCGAATGCACTGTAAATGAGATATTTCTGTATTTCATATTCAATAAATGTACAAAAATGTATTTAAACATGTTTTCACTGTCATTATGGGGTATTGTGTGTAAATGGGTAAAAAAAAAAAAAAAAAACTATTACATCCATTTAAAATTCAGGCTGTCACAAAACAAATTATCCAAAGCGACTTTCAGTTGACGATTTCGTCTTAAGATAGCTCGGTGGGACAATCACATATCCCAATCATAGTAACCATCAATCACATGACACCATTCATTCCTATATGAAGACTCAACAGCGCATTGAAGCCAAATGAAGTTGGTTAAGATGGCGTCTCATGGAGACATAACATGCATAGTTTGGGCTACTCCAGGAAGTGAAGTTGCAGGATAGCTCAGTGCTGCTCCCTCTTATTGAGTAACTCAAATGTAAGGCCGACAGGGGTACTGCAGGCTAATGGAACTTCTTCTGTGTGCGTTTACAAAAATAATCAGTTCAAGAACATACATCTGGTGTATTAGAAGCAATTATTGGAAATATTATTGCCGTAAAAAAAGGGGGATCCTGTTTTCTGCTAACAATGCCTGCAGTACCATGGTCAGCCTTGAACTTCAAATAAATTCAAATGTTATTTGTCACATGCGCTGAATACAACAGTGAAATGCTTACTTACAAGCCCTTAACCAACAATGCAGTTATAAGAAAAATAAGTGTTAAGTAAAAAATGTATAACAATTTTTTTTTAAATAACAACAAATTAAAGAGCAGCAGTAAAATAACAGTAGCATGGCTATATACAGGGGGTACCGGTACAAGTCAATGTGCGGGGGCACAGGTTAGTCTAGGTAATTGAGGTAATATGTACATGTAGGTAGAGTTAAAGTGACTATGCATAGATAATATACAGCGAGTAGCAGCAGCGTAAAAGAGTGTGTGGGGGGAGAAGAATGCAAATAGTCCTGGTAGCTATTTGATTAGCTGTTCAGGAATCTTATGGCTTGGGGGTAGAAGCTATTAAGAACCCTTTGGCACCTTAAGTTGGCGCTCCGGTACCTATTGCCGTGCGGTAGCAGAAAGAACAGTCTATGACTAGGGTGGCTGGAGTCTTTGACAATTTTTAGGGCCTTCCTCTGACACCGCCTGGTATAGAGGTCCTGGATGGCAGGAAGCTTGGCCCCAGTGATGTACTGGGCCGTACGCACTACCCTCTGTAGTGCTTTGCGGTCGGAGGCCGAGCAGTTGCCATATCAGGCAGTGATGCAACCAGTCAGGATCCTCTCGATGGTGCAGCTGTATAACTTTTTGAGGATCTGAGGACCCATGCTAAATCTTCTGGGGGGTAATAGGCTTTGTTGTGCCGTCTTTACGACTGTCTTGGTGTGTTTGGACCATGATAGTTTGTTGGTGATGTAGACACCAAGGAACTTGAAGCTCTCAACCTGATCCACCACAGCCCCGTTGATGAGAATGGGGGCGTGCTCGGTCCTCTTTTTCTTGTAGTCCACAATCATCTCCTTTGTCTTGATCATGTTGAGGGAGAGGTTGTTATCCTGGCACCACACGGCCAGGTCTCTGACCTCCTCTCTATGGCTGTCTCATCGTTGTCGGTGATCAGGCCTACCACTGTTGTGTCATCAGCAAACTTAATGAGGGTGTTGGAGTCGTGACTGGCCATACAGTCATGGGTGAACAGGGAGTACAGGAGGGGACTGAGCACGCACCCCTGAGGGGCCCCGTGTTGAGGAACAGCGTGGCAGATGTGTTGTTACCTACCCTTACCACCTGGGGGGCGGCCCGTCAAGAAGTCCAGGATCCAGTTGCAGAGGGAGGTGTTTAGTCCCAGGGTCCTTAGCTTAGTGATGAGCTTTGAGGGCAATGTGGTGTTGAACGCTGCGCTGTAGTCAATGAATATTATTCTCACGTAGGTGTTCCTTTTGTCCAGGTGGGAAAGGGCAGTGTGGAGTGCAATAGAGATTGCATCATCTGTGGATCTGTTGGGGCGGTATGCAAATTGGAGTGGGTCTAGGGTTTCTGGGATAATGGTGTTGATGTGAGCTATGACCAGCCTTTCAAAGCACTTCATGGCTACAGACGTGAGTGCTACGAGTCGGTAGTCATTTAGGCAGGTTACCTTAGTGTTCTTGGGCACAGGGACTATGGTGGTCTGCTTTAAACATGTTGGTATTACAGACTCAGTCAGGGACATGTTGAAAATGTCAGTGAAGACACTTGCCAGTTGGTCAGCGCATGCTCGGAGTACACGTCCTGGTAATCTGTCTGGCCCTGCGGCCTTGTGAATGTTGACCTGCTTAAAAGTCTTACTCACATCGGCTACAGAGAGCGTGATCATATAGTCATCCAGAACAGCTGATGCTCTCATGCATGCTTCAGTGTTGCTTGCCTCGAAGCGAGCATAGAAGTAATTTAGCTTGTCTGGTAGGCTTGTGTCACTAGGCAGCTCGCGGCTGCTTCCCTTTGTAGTCTGTAAAAGTTTCAAGCCCTGCCACTTCCGATGAGCGTCGGAGCCGGTGTAGTACCATTCAATCTAAGTCCTGTATTGACGCTTTGCCTGTTTGATGGTTAGTTGGAGGGCATAGCGGGATTTCTTATAAACTTCCGGGTTAGAGTCCCCCTCCTTAAAAGCGGCAGCTCTACCCTTTAGCTCAGTGCGGATGTTGCCTGTAATCCATGGCTTCTGGTTGGGGTATGTACGTACGGTCACTGTGGGGACGACGTCATCAATGTACTTATTGATGAAGCCAGTGACTGATGTGGTGTACTCCTCAATGCCGGCTGAAGAATCCCGGAATATATTCCAGTCTGTGCTAGCAAAACAGTCTTCTTTGGCTTCATTGAGAGGGAGCCATAGAATTAGGAATTAGAATACTTTAATGGACATGACCCTTCTTATGATGGTCCAAAGGTCAGCCATGGTTTGCCAGTACTGTGATAAGTTATTGTGTAAAAAAATGAATATAAATAAATTATCTGCATTGTATGTGTGTTAGCTAGACAGACAGTTTTAGAGGAATTATTCAATATTTTTTGTATTAACTGCCAATATGCCAACATACCATTCAAACAGTTCAGTCAATCCACAGCCATACACTGGCTCAAATTAGTTGATGATAGGACTTAGACAAGTTGTTAATGCAACAAGTACTGATATCGTATCATATAATAGCACTCACAGCTTTCCAAGAAAACAAAATTGGAGACATTTATGGTCTGTTTACATGTATTTTAGAGGCTATTTACACAGAAAATGTGTATAAAACCCATATAAACTGTATTTATAATTATATGACAATATTTTAGGTTGACTATAATTTCATTACACAATTTCTGATACATGACATGCCTTACTTTTATTTTCCTGCATAAGTAAAAGCAGGAAGTGCATAATCTATGCCTCTACTGCCATTAATTCCAATAAGACTGGATTTGGATTTCTCCCAGACCCAGATGGCTTCCATTTTTTGCCCCATTATGGAACTTTGAGGGTATATGACATATCCCCTCTAGTAATATAATAGGATCTGTACGGAAGGAGCAGTTGTTCTCCCCTGGCTATGCCAGTGAGCGAAATACTTTTGTTTCTAGCTCCAGCAGTGCAGTAAATATCTAAAAGTACAATACTAATACACAAACAATCCCAAGAAAAACAAGAGGGGGAAAAAAAGAGAAAAACAAGAGATGAATAAATATCAGAATGAGCAATGTCAGAGTCAGGAATGTAAATACATGGTGTGTATAGACGGTATGGACAATATATAGGTAGGAATAAGGTATGTACAGCAGTAGTTAGAAAATGTAATAAACCCAAAGCATAGAATACATTTATAGAATAGAATCACCGTCAGTACCATAGTTGTAATTCACAGCATTCTGTATGTAGACATTGAGGGAGGGATACACCACTACAGTGGGGGAAAAAAGTATTTAGTCAGCCACCAATTGTGCAAGTTCTCCCACTTAAAAAGATGAGAGAGGCCTGTAATTTTCATCATAGGTACACGTCAACTATGACAGACAAAATGAGGAAAAAAAATCCAGAAAATCACATTGTAGGATTTTTAATGAATTTATTTGCAAGTTATGGTGGAAAATAAGTATTTGGTCAATAACAAAAGTTTCTCAATACTTTGTTATATACCCTTTGTTGGCAATGACACAGGTCAAACGTTTTCTGTAAGTCTTCACAAGGTTTTCACACACTGTTGCTGGTATTTTGGCCCATTCCTCCATGCAGATCTCCTCTAGAGCAGTGATGTTTTGGGGCTGTCGCTGGGCAACACAGACTTTCAACTCCCTCCAAAGATTTTCTATGGGGTTGAGATCTGGAGACTGGCTAGGCCACTCCAGGACCTTGAAATGCTTCTTACGAAGCCACTCCTTCGTTGCCCGGGCGGTGTGTTTGGGATCATTGTCATGCTGAAAGACCCAGCCACGTTTCATCTTCAATGCCCTTGCTGATGGGTTTTCACTCAAAATCTCACGATACATGGCCCCATTCATTCTTTCCTTTACACGGATCAGTCGTCCTGGTCCCTTTGCAGAAAAACAGCCCCAAAGCATGATGTTTCCACACCCATGCTTCACAGTAGGTATGGTGTTCTTTGGATGCAACTCAGCATTCTTTGTACTCCAAACACGACGAGTTGAGTTTTTACCAAAAAGTTCTATTTTGGTTTCATCTGACCATATGACATTCTCCCAATCCTCTTCTGGATCATCCAAATGCACTCTAGCAAACTTCAGACGGGCCTGGACATGTACTGGCTTAAGCAGGGGGACACGTCTGGCACTGCAGGATTTGAGTCCCTGGCGGCGTAGTGTGTTACTGATGGTAGGCTTTGTTACTTTGGTCCCAGCTCTCTGCAGGTCATTCACTAGGTCCCCCCGTGTGGTTCTGGGATTTTTGCTCACCGTTCTTGTGATCATTTTGACCCCACGGGGTGAGATCTTGCGTGGAGCCCCAGATCGAGGGAGATTATCAGTGATGTCTTCCATTTCCTAATAATTGCTCCCACAGTTGGTTTCTTCAAACCAAGCTGCTTACCTATTGCAGATTCAGTCTTCCCAGCCTGGTGCAGGTCTACAATTTTGTTTCTGGTGTCCTTTGACAGCTCTTTGGTCTTGGCCATAGTGGAGTTTGGAGTGTGACTGTTTGAGGTTGTGGACAGGTGTCTTTTATACTGATAACAAGTTCAAACAGGTGCCATTAATACAGGTAACGAGTGGAGGACAGAGGAGCCTCTTAAAGAAGAAGTTACAGGTCTGTGAGAGCCAGAAATCTTGCTTGTTTGTAGGTGACCAAATACTTATTTTCCACCATAATTTGCAAATAAATTCATTAAAAATCCTACAATGTGATTTTCTGGAGAAAAAAAATCTAAATTTGTCTGTCATAGTTGACGTGTACCTATGATGAAAATTACAGGCCTCTCTCATCTTTTTAAGTGGGAGAACTTGCACAATTGGTGGCTGACTAAATACTTTTTTTCTCCACTGTATGCTATGGGGGAATCTGTACTGTCTCAAAGCCACCACTAGAGGGAGAAGTGACTCAGTTGGAAGGTGGAACTTCGCCCTAGTCTGAGGTCCTGAGTGCTCTGGAGCAGGTTTTCATTAAGGATCTCTCTGTACTTTGCTCCGTTCATCTTTGCCTTGAACCTGACTAGTCTCCCAGTCCCTGCCGCTGAAAAACATCCACACAGCAAGATGCTGCCACCATACTTCACCGTAGGGATGGTGCCAGGTTTCCTCCAGACGTGACGCTTGGCATTGATGCCAAAAAGTTCAATCTTGGTTTCATCAGACCAGAGAATCGTGTTTCTCATGGTCTGAGAGTCTTTAGGTGCCTTTTGGCAAAATCCAAGCGGGCTATCATGTGCCTTTTACTAAGGAGTGGCTTCGTCTGGCCATTCTACCATAAAGGCCTGATTGATGGAGTGCTGCAGAGATGGTTGTCCTTCTGGAAGGTACTCCCATCTCCACAGAGGAACTCTAGAGCTCTGTCAGAGTGACCATCTGGTTTTTGGTCACCTCCCTGACCTTGGCCCTTCTCCCCCGATTGCTCAGTTTGGCCGGGCGGCCAGCTCTGGGAAGAGGCAAACTTCTTCCATTTAAGAATGATGGAGGCCACTGTGTTCTTGGGGACCTTCAATGCTGCAGAAATGATTTGGTACCCTTCCCCAGATCTGTGTCTCGACACAATCCTGTCTCGGAGCTCTACGGACAATTCCTTCGACTTTATGGCTTGGTATTTGATCTGACATGCACTGTCAACTGTGGGACCTTATATAGACAGGTGTGTGCCTTTCCAAATCATGTCCAATCAGTTGAATTTACCACAGGTGGAGTTGTAAAAACATCTCGAGGATGATCAATGGAAATTAGAATGCACCTGAGCTCAATTTCCAGTCTCATAGCAAAGGATCTGAATACTTATGTTTTTTATGTTTAATACATTTGCAAATATGTCTAAAAACCTGTTTTTGCTTTGTCATTATGGGGTATTGTGTGTAGATTGATGAGGGAAAACAATTATTTAATCAATTTTAGAATAATGCCGTAACGTAACAAAATGTGGAAAAAATCAAGGGGTCTGAATACTTTCCGAATGCACTGTAAATACTGTAGTATTACTATATTTATATACTATAGTATTCAATGTATTGTAGTATTTACCACAATGTTTTTTTAGGATAATACTGTAGTATTTACTATAGTATTCTACACTATACTACACAATTATATAGTAAGTACTACAAATGATTGAGGGATAGTACAGTGTGTAGTATAGTATTCTACAGTATACTACAACATTATATGGTAAGCACTACACAAGCAAGGGATAATACAGTGTGTAGTATAGTATTCTACATAATACTACAAAATTATATAGTAAGTACTACACATGATCGAGGGATACTACAGTTTGGAGTATAGTATTCTACAGTATACTACAGTTTACTACAGAATTCTATAGTAAGTACTATAGTATTCTATAGTAAACTGTAGTATTTTGTTCATGTGGGACTAGTTGACTGGTTTCCTATTAATTAAGTTTGAGAATGACCTAATGATCAGATAAGACCCACACAATTGGTGGTCTGATGTAATGGTCCAGGACCTGCAGTATAGGTAATAGGCTTGGGGAGTCCAATTCTTAGAAGAATAACTGTAATATGTAGGCTACCTATGAATGAATAAAGTTGTGGCTGATGTTTGGGAATGAGGTTTCACAAAGACACGGAATGCAAACACAGACACACACACACAGTAAAGTAAGAAGATTACTTGACTGCCCATTGTCAACAGGAAACTGAAATACTTTGGTCAGCATCCCAACTCTCCCAAGACACAAACAGAAGCCCTTTTTATACCTGGTACTAACATTTGTCCTGATTGTGCCCACATTTTTAGACAGGTGTGTCGACCATTAAAATAACTGATTGTGATTGATCCTTGATCCGATTACGAAAAGCACAAGCTACTACACATAGTGTAACCAAGTCTCTACATACACCCACAATCCTCCAGTGGCTGGCCCACCTCTAACCTGTCTCCCCAACAATGACATTAGTTAAATGCTCCTCATCTTCTTCTGTGTCCTGTGGATCTGAGGAGTCAATGGTCAGTCAATCTAGTGTGGTGTGAACCTATACACTCCTAGAAAAAAAAGGGTTCCAAAAGGGTTCTTCGGTTGTCCCTAAAGGAGAACACCTTTTGGTTCCAGGTAGAACTTTCTGTGGAAACCAAAAATGTTTTTTTGAAGGGTTTTCCTATGGGGACAGCCAAAGAACCCTTTAAGGTTCTAGATAGCACATTTTCTTCTAAGAGTGAAGGTGTCTAGGACCTATAGGTAAGAGGCTTGAGGAGTCCAAACACACACATGCACGTACGCACGCACACTCACACACACACTGCATGCAGTAAAAAGCACTCCCTGAAGTCAGTTCTAAGAGGGACAGTTGGTTTTGTATCCACAGTTGTACCCAGAAGTTCTAGGAGAGATCACTGGTTTAGTTTAGTGATTAAATGTACATGGTTCCATTGTGAATGAATCCCATATAGGTATTTCTCATTAGATTCAGCTCTTGTGGGGGTTACAGAGAGAATTAATCACATACAGGTGGAATCAAGGCTGTGATGGACACTTCAAGGAAATTGACACACCCTTAAGTCTTCACACGCACGCACGCACGGACACGCACGCACGCACACACACACACACACACACAGGAAGAAGAGACGGTCAGCTCCTCTGGGGTGAGAGAACCAGAGACTTCAGTATGCACATACAGAAGAAGCCAGTCACATAGGTGGGGAGTCAAGTACTTAGAAGGCTCTGGACGGTCCCAAGAAAGAGACAGGAAATGACCACAGAGAGAGTGATGGAAGAGGAGGGCAGAGAGGGACAAGGAGGTTTGGCAAATTTCAGGGCCATGAACTGACCTTACTAAACCATACACATGGGACAAACATTATGAACATACATTGATTAAAGGGACGACACCAAAGAAGGCTTACTACGTTGTCCGTAAAAAAAACCTAACCTTTCCTCTTGACGAACTGCCACATTCGAAAGACACTCTGAGACACGAGGTAGTGCTGTTTTGAAACTCACGTCAGCCACAAATACTATATCTCCTGAGAGACTGAGAAGCTACCCGCTACCTCTATGTGTGTGTGTCTGAACTTCTGTGCTACCCGCTGCTAACATCAGTAGTAATTAAACTTTACCAATCACATGATAGTGTTAAAATGCCCCCTGCCACCCCCCATACCAACCCCACAGGACTAACCTCTCTCTCTCTCGGTCTCTCTCTCTCTCATAAACACACACACACGTCATACCCCCTGCCACCCTCCATACCAACTTATGAGGGGTAATACATTCCATGAATGAACCGTTGAATGAATGATTTATTTATTAGTTTTTTACATTTTAGTCATTTAGCAGACGCTCTTATCCAGAGCGACTTACATGAGCAATTAGGGTTAATCATGCTCAAGGGCATATTAACAGATTTTTCACCTAGTCGGCTCGGGGATTAGAACCAGCGACCTTGGCACAACGCTCTTAACCACTAAGTTACCTGCCGCCCTACCCTTTTTATTGAAGGTTGAATGTGTGAATGCGTTTACATGTGAACGTGTGACCTATTACAATTGTTTTACCATTCAATCAAGTTTATTTATAACAAAACAACATATGAACGTGTGATTAATTCAGTTTCAAGAAGTTGCGTTAATAGAATTCACTCCACAATATAATAGCCACTGTACTAACAGGACCCCTGAACTGTTTACCATCTTTCAAGGTGGGGGTTATAATGCCTTTATATAAACACAACACATTGACCACATTATAACATTGTTCACTGGGTCTACATTAATTAGGTTCAATGTAAAAAAGTAATTGTGGTATATTACAGTGGTATATTGTGGAGTGAATTCTATTAACGCAACTGTTTGAAACTGAATTAATCAGACGTTCACATGTCGCATTGTTATGAATAAACTTGGTTGAATGGTGCAATATTTATTTTTACAAAAATAAAATAGAAATCACACGTTCACACATTCACACATACAAACGTTCACACGTTTAAGTCACACCTTAAAGAAAAAAAAAACACATTCATTCAATGGTTCATTTATGGCATTTATCACCCCTCAAAACAACCCCCCCCCCCCCCACACACACAGCAGAACTAACCTACTTTACACATGCACACTAACACGCAGGCATGTATGCACACACACAAACACACGCACACATACAAACACACACGTCAAACCTCCATACCTCCAGAGCCCCTGTGGAGGTCGGTCTGTCAGCAGGGCAGAGGGAGCCTCGTCTCCCCGTGATGGAGGACATTTCCCTGGAGGAGACCCCCCCCCCTCTCACCTCCTGCCCTTATTTTGTAGTCCTCCTCCTCCAGAGAGATATGGTATATCTACATGTCATCGAGATGATGAAGCTTTAATTATATCTCCCCCCTCCTTGGACACACACACAGATTCATACAGTACACACAGACATTCATCCAGCATACATGAAGGCGCACACACACATGCGCAAACAGTACACACATGCATACGCACACACACACATACAGTACACACATGCACACACACACACACACACACTCCTGAGACACACTGGGACTATCATATTCAGCTTGCTCTAGCAGTGTGGATGAAGTGAGAAAGAGGTCCCTAATGACATAGTAAGGAAGGGAGATCCCATCGTCTCAGATGTGACCCTCTTATTTTAGAATCTGATTACTCATTTTCTGGGGAATTAAGATCCTAGAATCTGAATTAGTGGAATGGATGTTATGATTACCAGTGTTCCAATGACATATGTACGTTGGTGGCCATATTGGTGTATGAATGTTTGAATCGCTTTGGATTATACTTGCACACATTTACATCATTAAGCAGACGCTCTTATCCAGAACGACTTACAAATTGGTGCATTCAACTTATGATAGCCAGTGGGACAACCACTTTTTTTTTTTTAATGGGGGGGTAGAAGGATTACTTTATACTATTCCAGGTATTCCTTAAAGAGGTAGGGTTTCAAGTGTCTCCGGAAGGTGGTCAGTTACTCCGCTGTCCTGGCGTCGTGGGGAGCTTGTTCCACCATTGGGGTGCCAGAGCAGCAAATAGCTTTGACTGGGCTGAGCGGGAACTGTGCTTCTGTAGAGGTAGGGGAGCTAGCAGGCCAGAGGTGGATGAACGTAGTGCCCTCGTTTGGGTGTAGGGTCTGATCAGAGCCTGAAGGTAAGGAGGTGCCGTTCCCCTCACAGCTCCGTAGGCAAGCACCATGGTCTTGTAGTAGATGCGAGCCTCAACTGGAAGCCAGTGGAGTGTGCGGAGGAGCGGGGTGACATGAGAGAACTTGGGAAGGTCGAACACCAGACGGGCTGCGGCGTTCTGGATAAGTTGTAGGGGTTTAATGGCACATGCAGGGAGCCCAGCCAACAGCGAGTTGCAGTAATCCAGACGGGAGATGACAAGTGCCTGGATTAGGACCTGTGCCGCATTCTGTGTAATGTAGGGTCGTACTCTGCGAATGTTGTAGAGCATGAACCTGCAGGATCGGGTCACCGCTTTGATGTTAGCAGAGAACGACAGGGTGTTGTCCAGGGTCACGCCAAGGCTCTTTGCACTCTGGGAGGAGGACACAATGGAGTTGTCAACCGTGATGGCGAGATCATGGAGCGGGCAGTCCTTCCCAGGGAGGAAGAGCAGCTCCGTCCTGCCGAGGTTCAGCTTGAGGTGGTGATCCGACATCCACACTGATATGTCTGCCAGACATGCAGAGATGCGATTCACCACCTGGTTATCAGAAGGGGGAAAGGAGAAAATCAATTGTGTGTCATCTGCGTAGCAATGATAGGAGAGACCATGTGAGGATATGACAGAACCAAGTGACATGGTGTATAGAGAGAATAGGAGAGGGCCTTGAACTGAGCCCTGGGGGACACCAGTGGTGAGAGCACGTGGTGCGGAGACAGATTCACACCACGCCACCTGGTAGTAGCCACCTGTCAGGTAGGACGCAATCCAAGAGTGAGCAGCGCCGGAGATGCCCAACACGGAGAGGGTGGAGAGGAGGATCTGATGGTTCACAGTATCAAAGGCAGCAGATAGGTCTAGAAGGATAAGAGCAGAGGAGAGAGAGTTAGCTTTAGCAGTGCGGAGAGCCTCCGTGACACAGAGAAGAGCAGTCTCAGTTGAATGACCAGTCTTGAAACCTGACTGGTTTGGATCAAGAAGGTCATTCTGAGAGAGATAGCAGGAGAGTTGGCTAGAGACGGCATGCTCAAGAGTTTTGGAGAGAAAAGAAAGAAGGGATACTGGTCTGTAGTTGTTGACATCGGAGGGATCGAGTGTAGGTTTTTTGAGGAGGGGTGCAACTCTCGCTCTCTTGAAGACGGAAGGGACATGGCCAGTGGTCAAGGATGAGTTGATGAGCGAGGTGAGGTAAGGTAGAAGGTCACCGGAGATGGTCTGCAGAAGAGAGGAGGGGATAGGGTCAAGCGGGCAGGTTGTTGGGCGGCCGGCCATCACAAGTCGCAAGATTTCATCTGGAGAGAGAGGGGAGAAAGAAGTCAAAGCATAGGGTAGGGCAGTGTGAGCAGGACCAGCAGTGTCATTTGACTTAACAAACGAGGATCGGATGTCGTCAACCTTCTTTTCAAAATGGTTGACAAAGTCATCCACAGAGAGGGAGGAGGGAGGGGGAGGAGGAGGAGGATTCAGCAAGGATGAGAAGGTGGCAAAGAGCTTCCTAGGGTTAGAGGCAGAGGCTTGAAATTTAGAGTGGTAGAAAGTGGCTTTAGCAGCAGAAACAGAGGAAGAGAATGTAGAGAGGAGGGAGTGAAAAGATGACAGGTCCGCAGGGAGTCTAGTTTTCCTCCATTTCCGCTCGGCTGCCCGAAGCCCTCTTCTGTGAGCTCGCAATGAGTCGTCAAGCCACGGAGCAGGAGGGGAGGACCGAGCCGGCCGGGAGGATAGGGGACATAGAGAGTCAAAAGATGCAGAAAGGGAGGAGAGGAGGGTTGAGGAGACAGAATCAGGAGATCGGAGGGAGAAGGATTTAGCAGAGGGAAGAGATGATAGGATGGAAGAGGAGAGAGTATCGGGAGAGAGAGAGCAAAGGTTGTGACGGCACATTACCATCTGAGTAAGGGCAGAGTGAGTAGTGTTGGAGGAGAGCGAGAGAGAAAAGGATACAAAGTAGTGGTCGGAGACTTGGAGCGGAGTTGCAATGAGATTAGTAGAAGAACAGCATCTAGTAAAGATGAGGTCAAGCGTATTGCCTGCCTTGTGAGTAGGGGGGACGGTGAAAGGGTGAGGTCAAAAGAGGAAAGGAGTGGAAAGAAGGAGGCAGAGAGAAATGAGTCAAAGGCAGACGTAGGGAGGTTAAAGTCACCCAGAACTGTGAGGGGTGAGCCATCCTCAGGAAAGGAACTTATCAAGGCGTCAAGCTCATTGATGAACACTCCAAGGGAACCTGGAGGGCGATAAATGACAAGGATGTTAAGCTTGAATGGGCTAGTGACTGTGACAGCATGGAATTCAAATGAGGAGATAGACAGATGGGTCAGGGGAAAAAGAGAGAATGTCCACTTTGGAGAGATGAGGATTCCTGTGCCACCGCCGCACTGACCTGATGCTCTCGGGGTATGCGAGAACACATGGTTAGACAAGGAAACAGCAGTAGGAGTAGCAGTGTTTTCTGTGGTAATCCATGTTTCCGTCAGCGCCAAGAAGTCGAGGGACTGGAGGGTAGCATAGGCTTGTGCATGCACTCTAACTCAAACACACGCTGCAGCAGTGTCTATAATGTCTATGCATTGAACGAGCAACAGCTGAATTACGTTTTTGTGGTTCAGCTAAGTGTCTATTCATTGAACACCAATGGTTCTCTTGGGTCATCTCAGGCACTAACAAGTTAGTTAGTGGCTTTATCTCAAACAAAGACCTCAACTGTAAATGCTGTATTATCTTGTCCTGACCTGATCCCTTCCTGTGTCCAGTGGCAGGTGTGTGTGTGTTGTGTGTTATGTGTGTGTGTGTGTGTGTATGTCCGGTGGCAGGTTATTAGGGATCAATAGTGTGGTATTATGGGTCCAGATAAGAAGCTATAGCAGAGGATATGACCTGGTAAAGAACTTAAGAGGGATGGCTGGTCATAAACCTATGGCTCACTTATGTTGTCCGCATCTGTGTCTTCAGAAGATCAGTTTCTTTTGTGACGTTGTGGTCAGGTTGTATCATGACTGAAGAAAGAGGGCTTTTACATTTTTTACACTCTTTTTAGTGACCAGAAGAATATCTGACTCTATAGCGAGAAGGGCTATATACACCTCTATGTGGCAGCTGATCAAAGCTAAAGCTCAGCTGATTACTGTCCTGTCCCCGTGACTGTTCCCTTTCTGTTGGTCACTCAGTATAACATACTATGGGTAGTCAACAACCAATCCTATTCACCTGAAGCAAACTGAAATCACACCCAATGGGCCAATGGATGCAGAGACCACCCTCGGAAGCCCTGCCTTCCTGGCTAAAATACCGGGGCTTGCATCCATTTCCTCAATTCTTCGCTCTTCAGCTCGCCAGAAGGAAGAATATTTCACAAAACTTTTAAGCACAAAGGCTACCAGATTCGGCTCTGACTTAGGTGTCTGTTAGTGGGGAGAGAGTAATAGTCCCCATAGATGTTGCGAGTTTTGGCTCTTGGTATCGGTTTTTGTGTTGGCTAAAAAACAACTACTTTCTGCTCTGCTTGTGTAGCCAGTGCTTCCTTGCTTGAGTAAGATGGCCAGTGGTAAGAGTTTGAACCTTCGACCGTGCCCTAGGGCATGTGGTTTCATAATGAAAATTAAAGATACTCACGAGTGCTGTCCTGTTGCCTGGAGTGGAAACACGCCCAGGAGGCCTTGGCTCGGACCAGTTTGTGTTACCATTGTCTCCAGCTGGGTTCAACGTACATTGGTAGTCGGGCTGACTTTGTGGTTGGAGTTGACAGGGGTGTCATCTCAATCGAGTTAGGCTCATTCCGGTTTCTCTGGCAGTGTTCAGAGTCTGGATTCCGGGGATGATTTACTATCCCTGATTGGCTCTGGAGGGTTTTTAGAGTGTGTAACCAGGTTTCCATCCAACCTTTTTATATAAGTAAAGTACATGTCGAATAAAAAAATGACAGGCCTGATGGAAACACAAACTGTTTCGGTAAACTTTCCAGATGTCGCCAAAACTAAATATGTGGTCCTCCCACTAAGACTCATCGGGAAAGCATGCAGTTTATTAAACTACAGATAAAATAAATTATGATGAACTTCACAGGGTGGTGAAAGTGCAAGGTGATGAGCTTGATGTTCCTTTCCAATAAATATCTAGGGTCTTATTCTGGTGACATGATAATCGATGCTTGGCTGCGGTTTGAAATAAATAATCTCACTCTTTTGTCCATACACTCAAAATATTAGGGGTTCAACAACGGTTCTTCTAAGATCCTCAAAGTTCTTCCAAGAACCCCATAGGAGGTGGGGTTCACTGATGAACCTCAGTTGGTGGGGGTTCTTGCAGGAACCTAACTGCCCAACTGAAACATTTGGATTTGAAAGGACAGCAGGTGCAGGGACTTAACTGAAAAATGTAAAGATCTCTTCAATTTAAGGTAAGGTTTGTCCATTGTATGACCTAAATTGATATTGTTTTATGATGATACCATCTATCTTTTCATATTTGTGCAAATCTTTCTAAAACAGAAAATGGACACAATTCAATGGATATCAATCAACAAAGAGGTAAGAATATGTACTGTAGGCTATAAGAATATGTTGAAGGCTAGCTGTATTGGCTGCAGATGACTGAACTGCTCACCTTTGTGTCTGTGTCTGCAGATATACAGACGAGGAGGCATACAAAGGTATGTCAATTGGTATTGGTATGTTATGCATATCACATGTACCATTCTCCTCCCTTACCTATTCAATGAAAATCCCATAGGCCTCTATATTATGGACAAGGCATGTGTATGAAAACCATTATTAAAACAATTTTTTTCATTCACATTTACCACAAAAACGAAGGTATGAATACTGTTGTGTGCATACTTTGTTAAACATCTGTATAATTACTATTTTTTGGATTCACAGACTTCACCCTCCCTACACCTCTGATGAATATAACAGGAAACATGTTTGATCACCATGCACTGCAAAATCAATCTGGCTATGGATACGGAGATCATCAACACATTAACATCAACACGCCAGAGGATATACCCATTGGACTTGGGGCTCTGCTGGGAGGTTACCTCATATTTAGATTTTTTGATAGCTAAAATATTGTGTTGTGGTTATTGTTATGCGTATTATTATTATTATTAATAATAATAATGGGGGGGTATCCTCAACCGTTCCATTCAGTAGCCCACATCTATGGTCAAAAGTAACCCTGACAGCGGTGAATTTCAAACCAACAACCCCACAGACACTAGAGCCTTAATCCAGCACCTTAGACCAGTTGACCACATTATCACAAAGTGTGAGCAGCTGCTAATTATAGCACACAGCAGTAACTGCAACCAGACGCCACAACTCGTGTCTCAGAGTAGGAGGGCTGATCCAGGATCAGTTTTGCCTTTTAGATCACAATGAATAAGATTACATAGACAGGGTAGGACTGGATCCTAGATCTAGATTAGCACTCCTAATCTGAGACCCTTACACATACAGCCCTAGGTCTTAAGCCAGGGCCTGTATCCACAAAGCATCTCAGAGTAGGACTGCTGACCTAGCATCAGTTTAGATTTTTAGATCATAATGACTACGATTGTATGGGCAGATCGTAGGTTCACACTCCTACGCAGATGCTTTGTGGATACAGGCCCTGGGGCCTCATTTATAAACGTTGCGTATGTACAAAATATACCCCAAAACATGTGTGCGAATGTCATGAGAATTTCTATCTCTAATTCAACCTAAGCTTGAATCATTACCAGGGGTTGTAAGGCTCTGGTTTTAATCATAAATGATTCAAGGTCCACAACCAGCAAGAATGATCTGTATTTTTATTCATGGAGAGCTCTGGTGCCAAAACCCATACACTCCTGTTTTATACCCCTTGACACACAAAGGCACTTTGCTCCGCCCACCTTTAGGAGGCTTTTTTTAAACCCGTTTTCTCAGTCCCCTTCACCCTGGAATGTTTAGTCCCGCCACCCTCTGTTAGTGGGTTGCCACTACATTATAACTCTAACACCATTCACACATTTATACTGTATTTGGGGTGAAATCCTTTAGTCATTATTCTTAAAATACAAATTAATCTAACAATCCACCCCTTTGACTAAATGTTTTCACATTCAGGATAAATGTATTTTACAAGCATGATTAATCTCAGAGATTACGTCAGAACTAATAAACATTTCATCCAATTGCGGTCTTTCAGGGTCCAAATCCTCGTCATCCACCAAGCCTGGAGGATCGTTTTTCACATTCCCCTGGTCAGAGTCCGGAGTCAGTCCATCTCTCATCATTGTTTAGATACCGCATTTCACCAACGCCTGACTCACCAATCCTCGGACACAGGGAACAAGACAACAACCACATAATACAAGAATACCCATACAAACACTGACCGCTCCTAAGATGGTGGCTGCTATGGTTTTCCATTTACCAAACATTTCATCAAACCACCCTATCCACGATGTAGTACTAACTTCTGAGTTCTCAGTTCATTCTTCACTTAGTGCAGTTAATTCTGTAAGAGCTCTGGTGACTGTCCCATCCAGAGTGGTGTTGTTAGGGATAAATGTGCAACAATGGCTTATCATTCCATAGACACCGGCCCTTTCTGCCTGATCTAGAACCAACCTCTACTAAGTTATGAGCGGGATGGCGGATAATTGCTCTGAGATCCCCTTTACTGCATCTCTAGTCTGGTTAATAAATCGTTGTTGGTTGTAATAGATATAATTTATCCAATCCACATTCTTGTTTATTTTCACCCACCTGAAAAATTTTGTGGTAAAACCCTCCCATATTTGATTCATAGGTTTGTATTCGTCTGGAACACCCCTGGGGATGCCTATACCATTTATCCAAATTGGGCTATTTCCTTCCTGACCTATATTTCTCCTCCTCCTGATTATTCTTCCTGTCACTGGTCTTTGATGACTAATTCTTTTTTCCCCCTCCCTTCCTTATCTAAATCAGTCACATTAATTATCTCCTTACAGCCATCAAAATCACCTAAGTTACGGGTGCCATTTCTATGTCTGTAACACTGGTATTCGCCAGGAGTTAAAGTGAATCTAGGTGGGCTGGCCGAGTAAGTCAACTTTGCCAGCCCAATCCCTGTGAAATTGGGCTCTTTTTGATTGGACCCCAGGTCTAATACACAGGGAAACATTGCCTTTGGCATTGGGGCGGTCAACATTGTCAGTCGCCCAATAGAGCATACATAACAATTGGTCTCCCCCAAGGCTCTAGCGGTGTACTTCATCCACTTTAACCAGAGATTCTCATCAGGGACCCCCTCCACTTCCCCTTGGTTCCATTCTTGGAGGAGAAAATCTTTCATAGTGGACGGGTTAGTCGAATTGACTCCGTCATCCCTTGACTGATCTACTCGGCTATTGCTATTAATGGATTAATGACAGTACCTGTCCTCCATATCTTTTGACTCCATCAAATGTAATCTTAGACAAGTATCCCGTCCGTATTCGTCCGCGCAAGCCCAGTAAGTTCTTTTCATGTCCTCTGTAGTGACCTTTACTATTGTTACTACCATCTCCGTGGGGATGTCGTTATACCTTCTTATCCTCCATCTGGACGTCCAGCCCCCCATCTCATCTCTCCGTCCCCCAGTATGTCTAAATACCTGAGCCCAGGAACAATCCGCCAAAGGAGCTGAACATAAATACAATGGGATCTTATAATCCCACGTTGCTTGCTTATCCGCCCTGATAAGATCCCTAATCCTAATTTTGAATCTTACTCCCCACCCCTTCTCTGACTCCTATTTTGTAGATCACTCGCCCTTGACGGTCAGTATGTCGGGTCGCTTCCCTTTTATTTCTTAATAATGGTAAGGCCATAGCGTAATTGGTGCGAGGTGGTGGTGGATCTTGACATACGAAGACTATTGCCGAGACTATGATGCAGCTCAGGGTCACCCATATTCCCAAAAACCGCCAACCCTCTCCTGCCTTTAGTCCTTCTGCTTGGTACCACCCCATACTCACACCCTAAGAACACACTACAGTGATGATAGGTCGGGGTAGGAGATCTTCGTTAACAGAGGTGACCCCCGGACCCTATTGGTCTAGTTCTTCTCTCCAACTCTGCGTGTGTTAAGTGGTGCTTGTATGTGGTCTTACCCTCTTGCAGTGGGTAACATGGACCCAGGTTGCTCTCTCTGCTATTCTAATGGCAAAGGCGGTGACCAACAAAACCTGATAGGGCCCTTCCCAACAGGCCTGCTTCCAGTTTTTCTTCTTTAGGGACTGGATGCTCACCAGTCACCTGGTTAGATAGAGTGGGTCACCTTCTCCTTTAGTTCACCTGTGGGGCACAAAACCTCTGACATACGGGTGTGGTTAATAAACTATCTTCACACATGTTCAGATTAATCTAACAATTTCTGACTGCATTCTCTTTCTAGACTGTATCTAAAAAAATGTTTTCTTTCTTTTTTTTTTTTTTTTTTAAGTATTTTGTCCTCTCCTTCGTATATTATTTAATCCTACCATTAGCCTCTTCCCCCCTCTTGACACATAGTTCTGCTCATGTGTCAATATTACCACCTACCTACACAATCACTTAGGTAATTTATCAACCAATTGCCATGCCTTTCATTTTTGAGACTGTCTTTTGCTTCTTTATTGCTCCTCCCACTTCCTTTGTCTTTTATGGCGGCTAAATTCGACTTTCATTCAGTTCAGAATCAATTAGTAATCCAATCAATCAATCTCTTATCTTGTAAAAACACTTATGTTTAGTTCAAACTCTGTTCTACCTGAAGACTGATTGTTGGACATGACAAGTCCATATTTAAATATTTCAAACCTAACACAACCCCCCCTCCTGCTGTAATCAATCAAGAAGATAGCAAAGGAGAGACAGGTTTTAGCCTGAACTCTGCTTCATCCTGGTGCCGCTCCCTTCACAATGTTTGAAGAGAGACAAAAGACAGCCATGGATTGAAGTAAGAGCAAGCACTTCGACCCTAGGTCACCTAAGTCTTCTGCCTAGCAACAAAGAATAAAAACCTCTATGTTCGTGATTAACCCAGTTATATCTAATAGCCCACCAAAAAAACAAAACATCACCATCTTTAAATCACGACCAATGTCATATCCCTCTTTACTCTCTACCATTTGGGTAACATCCCTGATATATGTATGAAAAGCTAAGACTGTTTGGGAAGAGAGCAACAAAATAAACTGTTCTTCCTCCTCAGAGTTCCAAATGATTTTACCATGGGCTGCCATTGCCTTCCCATAGATAAGATCACTTAATTTACCAGTATGCAGTACATAATGGAGTACCCAAGCTTTACAGCAGTCTATCATTACCAAAAAGCTCATCATTCTTCATCTATTTTTTTGGGACATCTAGTCCCTATCTTCCTGATCTTATTGCTAAATCAATGATCTAGGCAATAGCTGTTTCGCCTTAGATTGTACCTTCCTCTGATTACTGCAGCTCATTGCATTAATTTAGTTTCAAATATCACCCAACAAACCGTTCCATCCCACAGCATAGTAAACACCACCTATGAACTGTTGAAAATCCCCTAAATTCAACATAACAACCCTTTATAAACATCATGCTGGGTGTGTTTTTTATAAAAAATTTTAAACCCAATTGAAAAACGATTAGTTACCGGAGTGTAACTCCAGTTATATGAGTGGAGCGGAGCCCCATAGGGGAGCTCTGCTCCTAGTGGTTTACCCTCTGCCCTAAGGCAGCATCAGCCTGAGACAAAATTATGCACACACCTGCAGCCAATAGGAGTACAGGTGTCCCTATAAGAGGGGGACCACTAGGAGCAGAGCTCCCCTCAATCTGCCTCCCGAGATATTTATCTTCAGCGAGACTAGAGAGGGTCGGCAGGGCCTTAAGTCCTATGGGGCTCCGCTCCACTCATAGAACTGGAGTTACACTCCGGTAACTAATCGTTCTATATCGTGGAGCTCCGCCCCATAGGGGAGCTCTGCTCCTAGTGGTTTAAGGCGGAGCGTAGCGCTCCAAAATGTACTCCCTGCCGAGCCTAACACTTCCCATTAAAAAATGAAAAGGTCAAGCCTAGCAATGGCTGCAACCAATTCCCGCAGTACTGCAACTAAGAACCCATACGGGCGTCACAATATACCGCGTCATCGGTTAAAGACCCGCCCCACCTAGTTCAATGGCAATGCCAATGACTAATGGGCAGATCACCAGAATAGAAGCCATACTAATCTGTACTAGCAGATAGATGTGCCTCAATATCCTGTGAAAACACTACCGACCACTAATGGAATGACACCAAGTGTCACTCTACATTGTGTACACGGTAGACCGCCTCACTCACTCAATGGAATCCCAGAGATTAGTGGGCAGGAACAAAACATGGGTCATACTAAACTGAACAATCAGATAGATGACCTCACATTCTGTCAAATCAATACATGCCTCTACTGTACTGAACCTGTCAGTCAGGAGTCATGCCACAAGATATGCTTTCCTATCCAAAGCGGACCTGATGGAAATCTGTGTCCATCGTCCTGCTTTTTCCCTCTCCTTCTAGCTCAAGATTCCCCTTCAGCTAAGCTGAGTACAAATCGAGCCAAAGAGATAGAAAGCCTATCTATCAAAAAACATGTTTTCCTAACCAAAGCGGACCTGATGGAAACCTGTGTCCACAGTCCTGCTTTTTTCTCTTTTCCTGGCTCAAAATCTCCTTTCAGCTTTGCTGAGTACAGTCCGAGCCAAAGAGTTAGAAAACATATCTATCAAAAACACGTCTTCCTAACCAAAGCGGACCTGATGGAAACCTACGTCCACAGCCCTGCTTTTCTCTCTTTCTTGCTCAAGATCTCCCTTCAGCCACGCTGAGTACAGATCGAGCCAAAGAGTTAGAAGACATATCTAAGAGATAGAAACGGATAAATGGAGACGGTGTCGACCATGACGCTGCTCTACAAATATCCTCTACCCCTGTTCCTCTGAAAAGGGCAGTAGAAGCTGCTACTCCACGAGTGGAGTGAGCTCTGATACCCTGAGGCAATTGTCGCCCCGCTGCCTCGTAAGCTGTCTCAATGCCTTCACAAAGCCAATGAGACAATCGCTGTTTTGAAAGTGGTCTACCTAATGCAGCCGCACCGTGACACACAAACAACTGAGGCGATGACCTAATCGCTACTGTGCGCTCAACGTAACACGCCAAAGCGCGCACTGGGCACAGACAATGAAGCTTTTCCTCACTCCTCTCCCCATGAGGAGGGGGAGAAAAAGCCCACAACTCCACGGTCTGTGATCTATATGCACTGCTAATAACCTTCGGCACAAACGCCGGGTTAGGACTTAACACCGCTCTGCTCAGATCGCCATTAATGGCAAGGCAGTCGGGTCTCGTCGACAGAGCACACAAATCACTGACACGCTTAGCGGTAGTCAAAGCGAGCAACAGTGCCGTCTTGATAGACAGCATCTTGAGGGGTATTTGATTCAATGGCTCGAACGGCGACTTACATAGCGCTTCGAGTACCAAAGCCAAATCCCACTGGGGCAGCGTGGCTCTAGGCATTGGCCTAAGCCGCCGCGTTCCCAATAAGAAACGTTTCACTAGAGGGTGGCTGAACACATTCGTTCCGCCAAACCCCTCATGACCAGCTGAAATCGCCGCTGCAAACACTCTAATGGTGGAGGGCGATTTCTGCTTATCAAACATAAGCTGTAGGAAAGAGAGAATACTCTCAACCTGACAGCTCATGGGGTCTACACCTTGTGTGACACACTATTGTGAAAACACGTTCCATCTACTGGCATACATCTTCGAAGTGGAACTGGCACGTGAACCCTGTATGGTCCTGATCACTGCATCAGATAACCCACGGCGCTCTAGCCTGTCCCTCTCAGCAGCCAGGCCTTCAGTGGTTGGCCGATTATGGGCAATTTCCCTATCGTGCCTCCCGCCTGAGACAACGCGTCCCGTCATCTGACTCATCTCCGCAAACCAAGGAGCCCCCGGGCGATCGGGCGCTATCAGTATCACTGACAGCCCCCCTGACCTCACCCTGGCTAGCAGTGGGAGAATACAGGACAGCGGAGGGAATGCATACAGGAGAACTCTCAGCCACGGTTGGTGCGCAAAGGCGTCCCTTCCCAGTGGCGGTTCGTCCTGTTCCCTCAGAGAAAACCACAGAGGACATTGCGCGTTCATGCGTGACGCGAATAGGTCCACCTCGGCTCTCCCGAATTGTTCCCAAATCTGGAGAACAATGTCCGGATGCAGACACCACTCGTCGTCTCGAGGACCCCCTCTTGACATGAGGTCTGCTCCTACGTTCAAGTAGCCCGGAATGTGTGCTGCTCTCAATGAGCGAAGGTGCTCGTGAGCCCACAGCCACAATTCCTCTGCCACCCGATGGAGAGCAGGAGACCTGACTCCTCCCTGGCGATTTATGTGAGCTACTGTGGTCCGGTTGTCTGACCAGACCAGCACATCGCGACCCCGAAGGGTAGACGCGAAGTGGGTCAGAACAAGTCGAACCGTTTCCAACTCCAAGAGGTTGATATGACGACCTGATTGAGGCCACACACCTATCGCTTGGGTCTGACATGTCCCTCCCCATCCCGTCAGGGACGCATCCGTGAATACTGGGATGTGAGAGGACACCTTTCCTATCGGGAATCCGTGCGTGAGAACGCGCGGGTTTCTCCAATAGTTCAGATCTGCACTGAGCGAGAGGGGAACCACCACCAACCGATGACGTTGACGCAATGGGTCTAGTCTTGGTTGGGCGAACCATCGCTGCATCCTGCGCATATGCAGGAGTCCCAGCGGAACCACAGAGTGGGCTGACGACATGAGACCCAAAAGTGACATGATCGACAGCGCCGTCACCGTGTGATTCGGACGACACTTCCTCAGGGCTAGCAACAAGGCTACCCTTCGGGGGTCCGAAATTCGAGCCCTCATCCTCACAGTGTCTAGCTGTATCCCCAGGTAGACACTGATGAGTGGGCCAGGGCGCGCTCTTTTTCCAATTCACAGCAAACCCCAGACTTGTGAGATGCATCACTGTCTGTGTTGTGTGAGTGATCGCCAGCTCTGCTGACGGGGCGAGAACCAATAGATCATCCAGGTAGGCTAGTAGCCGTATTCCCTGACGACGCAACGGTTCCAATGCCGCCTCCACACACTTGGAAAATGTGCGAGGTGCCAGGGCGTACCCAAATGGCATCCTCGTGTATTTGTACGCCACCCCTTGAAAGGCGAACCGCAGAAACTTCCTGTGACCGAGGCCATAGCCTGCGACAGGGCACCATCCCCAGCAAGCGATTGCGTCATCGTAGGTGACTGCAAACCGTTATTAGAGCCACTCACTACAATACTCCTCGGAGTCTGTAATATGAGGTCTCTATGAGGTAACACAAGGCGGCGCCTTGATACCGTCTTACCCTTCACCTTCTGTGTGTGTTCAACTCTGCACCTCTGGTGGGTTGAGTCACGCTCAGTGTGGTGAGTATTAGCGCGTTCAAAGGAAAGTGGGGGCGCCGATACACTGGGCACCTTCGTGACCGTGGTAATCGGGCCCTCCGTGAAAGCAGCATGGGTCTGAATCGCACTAACCGAGACCTTAGTCTGCGATAGTGCGCCATCCCCAAATAGCGGCTGCGTCATCATGTCTCCTGACTGAGACTGCAGCCTGCTATGAGAGACACTCACTACAGTACTCCTTGGGTTCTGTAATGTGAGGTCTCTTTGAGATAAGCCAAGACGGTGTCTTGGTATCTTTCCTCCCTTCACCTCCTGTGTGCGTTCAGCTCTGCACCTCTGGTGGGCTGAACTACGCTCAGTGTGGTGAGTATTAGCGCGTTCAGAAAGAAGTGGGGGCGCCGATACACTGGGCACCTTCGTGACCGTGGTAATCGGGCCCTCCGTGAACGCAGCATGGGTCTGAATCGCACTAACCGAGACCTTAGTCTGCGATAGTGCGCCATCCCCAACTAGCGGCTGCGTCATCATGTCTCCTGACTGAGACTGCAGCCTGCTATGAAGGCACTCACTACAGTACTCCTTGGAGTCTGTAATGTGAGGTCTCTTTGAGATAAAACAAGACGGCGTCTAGGTATTATTCCTCCTTTCACCTCCTGTGTGCGTTCAGCTCTGCACCTCTGGTGGGCTGAACTACACTCAGTGTGGTGAGCCTGGGCGCGTTCAGAAAAGGTGGGGGCGCCGATACACTGGGCACCTTCGTGACCGTGGTAATCGGGCCCTTCTTGAATGCAGCATGGGTCTGGGGTCGTACTAACAGAGACCTTAGTCTGTGATAGTGCGCCATCCCCAATGTGGTTATTATCAGCACGTTCTGAGAGAAACGGGGCGCCCGATACGTTGGTTACGCCCGTAACCGTAGTAATCAGGCCCTCCGTGAACGCGGCACGGGTCTGAACTGCACTGACTGAGGCGTTAGCCTGAGACAGAGCGCCGTCCCGAATAGCGGTCGCGTCATCATGCCATTATCTGGCTGAGACTGCAGCCTGCTATGTGAGACACTCACTACAGCACTCCTAGGAGTCTGTAAAGTGAGGCCTTTATAAGGTACACTTAATACCTTTTATATACCTGCCTTATGTGTGCGTTCAGCAACGCACCATGGTGGGCTGAGCTGCACTCATAGTGGTAAGAGAGAGAGCGAGAGTGAGGAAGGTCGAACGCTCTCGGATGTATTATGGAAAAGGGGCTCTTTTTTGACAGTGTCAAGGAGAGCCAACTCTTTATTACACACATCAACAAAAAACATTCTCCTCCATACATTCAACGGTAGGGTGGGGGGGGACAGTGGGCTCGGTCACAGCAGGCGCTGCGCCGTCTTCCGTTCTCTCCCCCTCGCCTGTCATAAACGGCGTCTCTTCTGGCCGCCCTTCGGGTGATGCCAGGATGACGCTTTAATGACCTCTCTCGCCGGCACCTCTGGCGCTGCAGGGGGGGGGGCGAGGCCCGCTCCCTTGCTGCTGGAGGCCGCCGTCTGACGCCAAGCTGTAGCGAGAGTAACGGCCGCCCTTCCTCATATCCACTTCCGGGTTGGAGGGAATGGGGGGCAGCTTAATCTCCCGCTGTTTAGCAGCCCACTCAATGAGACCTGAGAATTCAGAGCACAGAGAGGCTGTGGCGTCATCATCCAGGGATGTAATGACCTCACAATTTCCTGAAGGAAAAGGGGTGTTAAACATCTGGGTCAGTGTAATGAATTGTTCCAATAGAATATTCATTTCTTCCCCAATAGCCCTGTCATCTCCTGAGTCAGCGCCTTCAGATGATGCCTCAGAAGCTGAGACTAACACTGATAGAACATCCTCAAGAGGAATATCCTCCCTAAAAATGCCCAACGCTGCTTCCACTCATTCAAAAAAGGAGGGCGCAGCTGGCGCATAGTGGGGGATTAATGAGGCCGTCCCTGGCGTGCTGTGTCCCTCGACCCACGAAACATATGTCAGGGGGGGTGACAGCCGCCAAGGGGAACAGCGACATTGAGCTCTGAAAAGAGCTTTTGTTAAATACTTACCCTATGGATAAGCTTGGTGTGCTCATTGTAGGACGACGTCGATGATCTGGAAAATCGACGGCGTTTTCTTCGTCCTGAGTCTTCTCTTCGTCTCTTCTTGGCTTCTTCAGTCTAGTCCAGTCGCTGAAGATAAAGGGAGGCAGATTGAGGGGAGGCATCCCCTCTTATAGGGACACCTGTACTCCTATTGGCTGCAGGTGTGTGCATAATTTTGTCTCAGGCTGATGCTGCCTTAGGGCAGAGGGTAAACCACTAGGAGCAGAGCTCCCCTATGGGGCGGAGCTCCACGATATAGAACAACAATCAAAGATAGCCAGGCTCAACTTAATTTGGTAGCTCACTTTTATGACCTATATACTCCCTAACTTCACTACTGCTCCCCCTCGCCCTGAGCAACATTCCAATGAGATAAACTAATCTCTTTCTCCTGGTTATACTTTTTGTTAACCTTCAATTACCATCAGTAATCTAAAGATGGTAGTACACACAAAACATGATACAGATATCCCCAGTCCTAACCCATCAATAATGTTTGTATCAATCTAATTCCTCATAACTAATCCATAAAACCACTCAAAATTCCTCGAGTATACAATGATTATTTAATTGATTACCCTTAATCTGCTACATGTGATCTCATCTCAAATGATCCATTATCAATTATTTGATCAACCCCCTAGGAAAATCTGTCTCCCCTTCTATTACACAATTCAGTTATTTTTACCTTTATCTCCCCAATTTACTATTCCATTCCTCATTGCAACTTGTTGCATTGATGTTCTTTAAAATGTAAACCTATTGTTTAATAACTTCATACTTATAACCAATGTTTTTTCAATCCATCATCCTAATAGTAAAAACGATATCCCATTGTTCACGTAACGAAACTAAATTATTTATTTTTTAGAATCCACCATTTATTTTCATACAATATTATAATAATAATATAATATAATATGCCATTTGAATTCATCAAAGCACTTCCTTTCAGTAAAGTCTTTAGACTTCTACTTGAAATTTTCCAGCTCAATCTAACTCGCTGGACTGTCTCTATTTTTTCCCGCCAACCAGAGCCATAAATTATTCTCCTTTGTCCTCAACTCAATTTTCACAGCTCTATCGCCACTCCAGCTCGCCATTCAATCTCTTTAACCGTTCTCTCTGATTCGGCCCCAATCAATAAAACAAATACTTGATATCGTTGATAAGCATACACTTAATTACATTCCTATTATCTGAACTATGTACTGTCTCTCACCTCTCCCCCCCCTCTCCTGCTACTTCCTACATTACGGGGGAGGCGCGGGGACCTTCCCTACAAATCTTCCTTCTTAGGAAATAATGTCATTCGTACTTGTAACATATTTTCATAGACCTATCTAGAATACTACTAAAGCTATCTAATGCAACTTTTAATACACGTAAAAACTCTCTCTCCCTACACCCATTCCCCATTGAATAAGTGAGTCTTCCTAGTTACCCCCCCCACGCCTCAAATCTTCCATTCAGCATTAACCAACCAAACACTAAGTAGTATCCAGTTACCATTCACACCAGCCGTTGAATTCCCTCATACACACAGACTTCACCCCATGCCATCCAAATGCCCAACAAAACATAATAGCTCAATAGAACCCTCTATTGGCTCTCCACTATTTATACATTACTTCCATAACCACTTTAGTTATGGTCCGATTACCCATTAAACCTTATCACATAACCTTATCACCTAATCAAACAACGGCACAACCTTAAACCCATATCGGCCGGCTGGTAGCCCAGTAACCAAGAGCACCGTGTCAGCAACCGAGAGGTCGCCGGCTCCAATCCCCGAGCCGACCAGGCGAAAAAATCTGCCGATGTGCCCCCGAGCAAGGCACCCAACCCCCCACTGCTCCTGCAAGTCGCTCCGGACCAGAGCGTCTGCCAAATGACCAAAAATGCAAATGTAAATATTCTCTACTTTCTCACTCATGACGTACGTCTACGTTTGGGTGAGAAAGTTCATACGTATATATCGTTGGAAATTTATAGGTACCTCTCAAATATTCGCTTCGTGGTGTTTTTAGCCAATTCTTAATCGACACCAATCATTTCTTCAAACATTTTACCCGTTGAACCAAAAAATAGACTGTCCTATCTCCGACACTGCCCTTTCCTTTACCCCTGCAGTCACGATGGTTATGACCTGTTCTGTTACAGTATTTACACGGGGCCTTACACTCCCAAATATCCCTCTTTGTTACAGTTAAACACTTCCTCTCTCCTTCGCGCTTCCAAAATAGCCTAGCTGTCTCTAGCCCCTCCCCTCGCTGTTTCTTCAAATCCGTTCCACAGTTTACATGCATCTGCTTAATCATAACTTCTAACTTTTCCACATCGAGATGCCCAATAAATCCATACCTCTTCTCCCAAATGGATCCATAAAACATATTTCTTCGATCTCTTCCTAACATATATCTTTCATCCCCCGTTAATTCTCGGACCTCTTTAGAATATTTATTTCCCATGGTGGAAAAATAAGAAATCCCCCCGTTTAGTAATAATTCAATCCAGAATTATTTTCCTACAAGTTATTATTAGATGCGTCTCTTGAGCCAATGTTATGATCTGCTTTTGTAATTAACCATTTAAATTATCTAACCCGTAACCCTGAGTTTTTTTTTTTTACTCCGGTTTCATGAAAGGGGTAAGATAACAATTTTTTCTCACGCGATCTATTTCGTCCCTCCTTGAAACAATTATCACGTATTTCGATGGATCATTAAGTCTCACACGTACACAACATTTTACGATTTATTTCTAACACTATCCGTAACCTAGAGGTCGTAACTGCTCCAGTTTCATGAAATAGACAGTTAGAGCAAATCCCCAGTTGTCTATGCAACTTTTGACTTATCTATCTTACACGATGATAATTATCTCCCTTCCTGTTTATATTGTAACACTGTACCCCGTACAATCTCAATATTAACTCGTTTATTTTGGTGATGGCCATTCACCTTGAGTCATTTCAGACCCCCTCCCTTTTAATTCTCTTATGAGATTTTGGTAACTATTCTCTGCCCTCCACAATAATAACTATTCTCATACAAGTTCAAATCATTTCACCAAAATCCATGAATAAAAATTACTGACCTTTTCCTTGCACTTTGGAATTAAATGCTTTTTCAAACTCGTTAACGTCTTTATCGTTCATAAGATTAATCACCGGCCTGTTTATAACCTTAACGTCGAAGGCCAGGACTATTCTCCACGGATGCAATCACCCGCCCGTGCACGGTTTCGGTGTCCTTAGAACGACAAAGACGTATTTTAAGATCCGGCTCGAGGGACACTTGTCATGAGAATTTCTATCTCTAATTCAACCTAAGCTTGAATCATTACCTGGGGTTGTAAGGCTCTGGTTTTAATCATAAATGATTCAAGGTCCACAACCAGCAAGAATGATCTGTATTTTTTTTAAATTCATGGTGAGCTCTGGCGCCAAAACCCATACACTCCTGTTTTATACCCCTTGACACACAAAGGCACTTTGCTCCGCCCACCTTTAGGAGGCTTTTTTTTAACCAGTTTTCTCAGTCCCCTTCACCCTGGAATGTTTAGTCCCGCGCCCCTCTGTTAGTGGGTTGCCACTACATTATAACTCTACACCGTTCACACATTTATACTGTATTTGGGGTGAAATCCTTTAGTCATTATTCTTAAAATACAAATTAATCTAACAGCAAAATTTATAAAAACTGAACTTGAAGTGAGAATGTGCTTAACTTCCCGCCAACTTTAGACGATGCGTACGCAGTTTCTAGTGGTTGAAGTATTGCATTGCATGCAGGCAAGTAGAACATTGCAAGCAGGCAAGTAGCCTAATATTTCAACCTTGTCTCAGAGCATTTCCTATTATTCTGTACACTCCATTTAGTATGCTATGTTACGTTTCGTATGGTATGCATTAATTTGTGGATGTCCACCATCCATTTCTTATATGTAACAAATTCGTACAATATGTTATGAATTTGCAGTAGATACAGTTGAAGTCGGAAGTTTACATACAGTGAGGGAAAAAAGTATTTGATCCCCTGCTGATTTTGTACGTTTGCCCACTGACAAAGACAGGATCAGTCTGTAATTTTAACCCTCCCGTTGTCCTAGGGTCAAAATGACCCGCCACTGTGTTGAACCAACTTTATTTAATTTTTATATTTTTGGGATCATTTGTGAGAAGGAGGCAGTGAGACTTTAAAGAAAGTATCACTGCCTCCTTCTCACAAATGATCCCCAAAATATAAAAATTAAATAAAGTTGGTTCAACACAGTGGCGGGTCATTTTGACCCTAGGACAACGGGAGGGTTAATGGTAGGTTTATTTGAACAGTGAGAGACAGAATAACAACCAAAAAATCCAGAAAAACACAACTCGAGGGAGATTGACAGTTATTTTGTGTTTCTTCCATTTGCGAATAATCGCACCAACTGTTGTCACCTTCTCACCAAGCTGCTTGCCGATGGTTTTGTAGCCCATTCCAGCCTTGTGTAGGTCTACAATCTTGTCCCTGACATCCTTGGAGAGCTCTTGGATGCGTATTCCAGCATGACAATGACCCAAAACACATGACCAAGGCAACAAAGGAGTGGCTCAAGAAGAAGCACATTAAGGTACTGGAGTGGCCTAGCCAGTCTCCAGACCTTAATCATATAGAAAATCTGTGGAGGGAGCTGAAGGTTCAAGTTGCCAAACGTCAGCTTCGAAACCTTAATGACTTGGAGATGATCTGCAAAGAGGAGTGGGACAAAATCCCTCCTGAGATGTGTGCAAACCTGGTGGCCAACTACAAGAAACGCATTTTTCTGGATTTTTGTTGTTGTTATTCTGTCTCTCACTGTTCAAATAAACCTACCATTAAAATTATAGACTGATCATGTCTTTGTCAGTGGGAAAACGTACAAAATCAGCAGGGGATCAAATACTTTTCCCCCCTCACTGTACACCTTAGCCAAAAACATTTAAACTCAGTTTTTCACAATTCCTGACATTTAATCCTAGTAAAAATTCCCTGTTTCAGGTCTGTTAGGATCACCACTTTATTTTAAGAATGTGAAATGTCAGAATAATAGTAGAGAGAATGATTTATTTTAGCTTTTATTTCTTTCATCACATTCCCAGTGGGACAGAAGTTTACACACACTCAATTAGTATTTGGTAGCATTGCCTTTAATTTGTTTAACTTGGGTCAAACGTTTCTGGTAGCCTTCCACAAGCTTCCCACAATAAATTTGGTGAATTTTGGCCCATTCCTCCTGACAGAGCTGGTGTAACTAAGTCAGATTTGTAGGCCTACTTGCTCCGAAAACTTGAGCGTGCATAACTATTCACCCCCCCCCCCCCAACAAAGTCAATACTTTGTAGAGCCACCTTTTGCAGCAATTACAGCTGCAAGTCTCTTGGGGTATGTCTCTATAAGCTTGGCACATCTAGCTACTGGGAGTTTTGCCCATTCTTCAAGGCAAAACTTCTCCAGCTCCTTCAAGTTGGATGGGTTCCGCTGGTGTACAGCAATCTTTAAGTCATACCACAGATTCTCAATTGGATTGAGGTCTGGGCTTGACTAGGCCATTCCAAGACACATTTACATTTTTGATGGCCAAAAAACTCAATTCTAGTCTCGTCTGACCAGCGTACCTTCTTCCATATGTTTGGGGAGTCCCCCACATGCCCTTTGGACGAACACCAAACGGGTTTGCTTATTTTTTTCTTTAAGCAATGGCTTTTTCTGGCCACTCTTCCGTAAAGCCCAGCTCTGTGTTGTGTACGGCTTAAAGTGGTCCTATGGACAGATACTCCAATCTCCGCTGTGAAGCTTTGCAGCTCCTTCAGGGTTATCTTTGGTCTCTTTGTTGCCTCTCATATTAATGCCCTCCTTGCCTGGTCCATACATTTTGGTGGGCGGCCCGCTCTTGGCAGGTTTGTTGTGGTGGCATATTCTTTCCATTTTTTATAATGGATTTAATGGTGCTCCGTGGGATGTTCAAAGTTTCTGATATTTTTTTATAACCCAACCCTGATCTGTACTTCTCCACAACTTTGTCCCTGACCTGTTTGGAGAGCTCCTTGGTCTTCATGGTGCCGCTTGGTTGGTGGTGCCCCTTGCTTAGTGGTGTTTCAGACTCTGGGGATTTTCAGAACAGGTGTATATATACTGAGATCATGTGACACAGATTGCACACAGGTGGACTTTATTTAACTAATTATGTGACTTCTGAAGGTAATTGGTTGCACCAGATCTTATTTAGGGGCTTCACAGCAAAGGGGTTGAATACATATGCAGGCACCACTTTTCCGTTATTTATTTGTAAGTAATTTTTTTCATTTCACTTCACCAATTTGGACTATTTTGTTTTTCCATTACATGAAATCCAAATAAAAATCAATTTAAATTACAGGTTGTAATGCAACAAAATAGGAAAAATGCCAAGGGGGATGAATACTTTTGCAAGGCACTGTAGGTGGCTAAAGTTAGCTAGGCTAGCCGTTAGGGTTAGGGATTAAGGTTAGGGTTAACTGGGCCACCTGTAGCTCAGTTGGTAGGATGGCGCTTGCAACGCCAGGGTTGTGGGTTCAATTCCCACAGGGGGGCCAGTATGGAAGTAAAAAAACGATGCACTAACTGTAAGTTGCTCTGGATAAGAGCGTCTGTTAAATGACTAAAATGTTAAGGTTATGAGTTAGGTTAAAGGGTATTAGCTAAAGTTGTCCATGATGAGATTCGAACACGGAACCTTTTGGTTGCTAGACGTTCACAATATACACCCACCCACCCTCCTTTCGGTTTTGCCTTAAGTAACCTTCTGTCTTATGTAACCATACAAAACTTAACATAGCATACTAATTTGAGCTTCCGAATCTATTGTATGAGACCAAGCTGAGTATTTTGTGCAAATGGGGGGATATGACACGCTTATTCATAAAAATAAAATAAACTGGTAAATATAACAAGATGCAATCATTTGCCATTAGTAAGAAGAGTGAAAATAAACATGTTTGCATTCTAAAATAGTTAGAAATATGCATCTATTTCCTATTTCATTACCATGATCATTGCAGAATAAATTCCTGACCTTTTATGACTGTGATGGTTTCCTACAATGTGAAGTAGCCTACAATGTCCCAGATCTCATTTAATTGGACCCACGTTACTGTTAAATCGCTCAATTATTTCAAGTATTTTGCTCTATGCGATCCGATGTGCATTTTTTTTTTTTTTTTCAATGTCTCAAGTAGTTCCCTTTTTGTTTTCTCATAATTTGATTGGGTGCAATTGTGTTGCCAGAACCAGCTGGCTGAAGGGACTCTAGGTTAATCTCCTTGCAGGTTAGGGCTTTGTGAGGGAAGGCCCGCTCCCTTGCTGCTGGAGGCCGCCGTCTGACGCCAAGCTGTAGCGAGAGTAACGGCCGTCCTTCCTCATATCCACTTCCGGGTTGGAGGGAATGGGGGGCAGCTTAATCTCCCGCTGTTTAGCAGCCCACTCAATGAGACCTGAGAATTCAGAGCACAGAGAGGCTGTGGCGTCATCATCCAGGGATGTAATGACCTCACAATTTCCTGAAGGAAAAGGGGTGTTAAACATCTGGGTCAGTGTAATGAATTGTTCCAATAGAATATTCATTTCTTCCCCAATAGCCCTGTCATCTCCTGAGTCAGCGCCTTCAGATGATGCCTCAGAAGCTGAGACTAACACTGATAGAACATCCTCAAGAGGAATATCCTCCCTAAAAATGCCCAACGCTGCTTCCACTCATTCAAAAAAGGAGGGCGCAGCTGGCGCATAGTGGGGGGATTAATGAGGCCGTCCCTGGCGTGCTGTGTCCCTCGACCCACGAAACATATGTCAGGGGGGGGTGACAGCCGCCAAGGGGAACAGCGACATTGAGCTCTGAAAAGAGCTTTTGTTAAATACTTACCCTATGGATAAGCTTGGTGTGCTCATTGTAGGACGACGTCGATGATCTGGAAAATCGACGGCGTTTTCTTCGTCCTGAGTCTTCTCTTCGTCTCTTCTTGGCTTCTTCAGTCTAGTCCAGTCGCTGAAGATAAAGGGAGGCAGATTGAGGGGAGGCATCCCCTCTTATAGGGACACCTGTACTCCTATTGGCTGCAGGTGTGTGCATAATTTTGTCTCAGGCTGATGCTGCCTTAGGGCAGAGGGTAAACCACTAGGAGCAGAGCTCCCCTATGGGGCGGAGCTCCACGATATAGAACAACAATCAAAGATAGCCAGGCTCAACTTAATTTGGTAGCTCACTTTTATGACCTATATACTCCCTAACTTCACTACTGCTCCCCCTCGCCCTGAGCAACATTCCAATGAGATAAACTAATCTCTTTCTCCTGGTTATACTTTTTGTTAACCTTCAATTACCATCAGTAATCTAAAGATGGTAGTACACACAAAACATGATACAGATATCCCCAGTCCTAACCCATCAATAATGTTTGTATCAATCTAATTCCTCATAACTAAT